>NW_015163641.1:184327-218032 GCF_001447785.1 Gekko japonicus | reverse complement strand
CCACCCCCACCCACTCCAGGGCCGACATCCGGCCGCAGGGTCCGTTTCCCCCCACTCAACCCCACTCACTCCAGGGCCGGCGACTGGAGGTGCAAGCCTCCGGCTGCCGGGTCCGTTTCCACCCCCCCCACTCCAGGACCGGAGACAGGAGGCAGAAGCCTCCGGTCGCCCACTCCCTTCCCCTCCCCCACCACCCACTCCCAACAGGCACTGAGGGGAATGTAGGGTTGCCAGCTCTAAGGAGGGAAATACCTGGAGGTTTGGGGGGTGGATTCTGTAGAGGGCAGCATTGGGCGGGGGGGGGGCGGAAGGACTCAGCAGGTATAATGTCATAGGGTCTACCCTCCTAAAGCAGTCATTTTCTCTAGGGGAACTGATCTCTGTCATCTGGAGATCAATTGTAGCAGTGGGAGATCTCCAGGTCCCACCTGGAGATTGGCAACCCTAGGGGAAAGTCAGCTGCACAGCAGGGGGTTGAAGAGAATGGTTTGATGGCTGCTGGGCCAAGATTGGCAACAATAGTTCCCCAGGAGCCCCATCGTAAATGCACCAAACAATTCCTCAAGATTTTCCAAAACACTTCTCTGTTTTGGGCTCCTGGGGAACTTTGAAGTAGCACCAAAGCTTTAAGATCTCTCCAGCTGTCACCTGGAGACTGGCAACAGCTTGTCTGGAGTGTGGGCAGCATGGCATTGTATCTGTCTGAGGTCCCCCTCTTCCTCCTCCTCCTCAGATCCCACCCTCAGCAGGCTTCATCCCTAAAATATCCTGGAAGTTTCCAACCTGGAGTTGGCAACCCTATGTCCTGGAGTTCGAACCTGGAGTTGGCAACCATCAGCCAACGTTTATCTGCCTGTCTGTCTTTACAACCCACACACACACACACACACACAGCCTCTGCCTAGGGAGCAGCTGACATCATTCTCCTCTCCCAACTGAAAATTCCAACTGCCTTGGGGGGGGGGGAGTTTGAGGTGTGGAATGTAGTGTAGTCCAATCAGCTTCCATATGTAAATGACCTTGGAACGCTGGCCGGGACTGCACAAAGCAGCCAATGAACCCAGCCAGTGTCTTCCGAGTGGCAGTTTTTTCGGCCTAACACTAAAGGGGCCAATTTTAGAATTCTGGCACCGACTACTCTTTTATAATAAGGGAGAGATGGAAATGATACCATTTTAGGTTGCCGAAGTGGTTAGAAGTCTGGTTCATACTGTGCATGAGGGACCCACTATGACTTTTCTTTTTATTTTATGTCAGTCTTTATCCGGAACCACTGTTTGTAAGATCTGTCTTAGCCCTGAAACTCTGGAATATGACAAATGCATCCTACAGAAAATGCATAGATAGTGGTAATAAGTTTCTGAGAAATGTGTTCAAACTTGGATGTATTCAGGGCTCAAGAAGGGGATATAGTGTACTGATAAAAGCAATATATTTTGAAGTTGTTCTAGGAAACTTCCTAAAATTGTTAGATGATTCTCCTTGTAACATAACCATCAGAGAGCCCAACAGAGTGGTGGTATTGTAAAAAGAACTGGACATAAATCAAAAAGAGGTGGTTTTATAATTACTTATTTTACTGATTAAATCTCCCATAAAGTGAGATGTTCAGTATAGCAAAGGTCATTAAGGCTTAACCAGGATATAACTCAAAACTGTCAAAACGCCCAAGTGATTCTCCAGGGTCACTTGATTTTCATTTTGCAATTAGTGAGACTGGAAATCTACGGAGACAGAGAATTTCGAGATGAACCTTACCTTAAAAATATAGAGGAATACATAAATGACTGTGGATTAGCCTGAGAGCCATAATGTACAAAAAAAGAAAGTCATTATTCTGAGGACTGATTTTTGGAGGGAAGTGATTATTACAACCCAGTTGCTAGTGTGGGACTTCTCCAGGGACCATTTTGCTTTGACCATGCAATCCTGTATAGAGACACTTCAATCTAACCATTTTGCTTTGACCATGCAATCCTGTATAGAGTCACGTCAATCTAAACTCAATTAATTCAGTAGACTTGGAAGCATGTAACTATGTGGAGGATTGTGAGTCCCTGTACTGCATCAGTTTATATATTTATTTTTATTTATTAATTCAATTGATACCCCACCCTCCCCGCGAGCAGGCTCAGCGCGGCTCACATCAGCTGGTACATAGGTACCAATAAAATTAACATAAAATAAGTTGAAACCGTTCAAATACAATTATGATACAGTTACTTGAAGTACTGTAGTGCATTGACTAAAAGCAGATCTGTGAGCCACAAGGTTGGTGAGTCAAATCTGAACTCAGCCATAAAGTTACTAGGTGGGCATAGGAAAGGTTTCAGACTGTTATATAGGGATTATATGGGACCAATCCTAAACAGGTCTCCTTCAAAGAAAGTCCCATTTTGGGTATTCTTAAAGTCTTACCTTCTGGATATTCTTGGGTGGGGAAAAGAAGGGGGGGTGGATGATAGGGTTTTTACAATATATCTACACTGAAAGCATCTATAATTTTGTACCAATGTAATTGTTATTGCTCTCCCCACCTGGCAGGTTACAGTGTCAGATGAGGATCCAGGAGACCCATGTTTGAATCACCATTTTGCCATCAAAGCTTGCTAGGCGACCTTGGGACAGTCACACATTCTCAGCCTAACCTGTCTCACAGCATTGATATGAGGATAAAATGGAGAAGGGCAGAATGTTATAAGCCACTCTGAGTCCTCATTGGCGAGAATGGTGGGGTATAAATGAAGTAAATAGATAATTGAAGTAAACAAATCATGCTGACAATTACAAGTAGGTGAATTCTCTGTTGAATTCTCTGTGAGTTCTCTGCTGGAATTGTTCAGCTATCCTCACTGAACTACAGTTCCCAGGATCCACTATGGGTTGGATCCAGTGCACTATTACAGAGGACTTAGATATGTACAATATGGCACATCTAGGAACAGGATTTTGGTTTGTCACATGATGGCAGAAACTATGGCTGAGTTCAGACTGGCAGTTTGGCCCCATATAGGCACGTTTCAGAAATGTTTCTCAGATTAAAGGGACCGTTCACACAGGCACAGCTTTCCGGCATTCCCCAGCCGTACTCAGCCCATCTTGTAATGCTTCCCTCCCAAGTTTAAAAAATACCTGGTGAAAGTGGTAGCAAACCCTGGAGAGCGCGTTCATCCTGCTTCCAGGAAATGTGAATGCCGAAAGCCACAATTACTGATGCGCATAAGTGCATATAGCTGGATTACCAAAAAGAAAGCCGCACCTTACAGCCGTACCTCCACCAGGGATGGGCCAACAGTGCAAATGCTCCCTTGCACCTCCTCCCCAGTATGGTCCCGCATCAGTAGGTGCAGTGCGACCGGGAATCTCCGCAACAACTTGGTCCGGGTCTTTTTGCTCCACCTCCCTCACGAGTTATACTGTCCTCAGCCTATGAAAGTCAAGATCTGCAGGTGAAAGTCCTTGCTCCCCCAGAAATGCTGTATTGAATCCAACTCTAGGGATTCAAATTATTGTTAAATTGGAGTTTAAAAATGTAATACTACAGCTTACAAATGTACACAGCATTTGGCATTCTTCTTCTGCATATGGAATTTATGGATGCCTATTTCTGTGCTAGATTATTGCCTTGCCCTTTAAGCTTCAATAGACGTGCGTCAAGAATATTAAAAAGACCATGATTGGAGGCAGAGAACTTTTAAATTCCATCCAGAAGGTAATGAACTTGACATTTCTTAAATGTGCTGAATGGCTTGATTTAGACAATTACATTTAAAATGATTTCTTCTACAACTTGTATTTTTTTTATTTTTTTGTTGTTGTTTAGTGCTGCATACATAGAGACAGTAAAAGTTGCTGGTCCCATTGGGAAATTCTGGTAGGAAAGGTCTTCTAGTGACACCTATTTGGATCCATCTGCAGTCCACATAGGAACTGAATAGATTACATCTATTCCAGGTAGTTTACGGATGACACAGGAAGCTTGTTCAGTGATCACTGTGATGATTGCTATGTTGGGTGCTTCTGTCAATAAACTGTTGACCAAAAGGTCCATGAAAAAATTATGGTATATGAAGAAAACAAAAACTTATCCATGGCTAGCTTCTTTCAGACTCTTGCAGCAAAATTTCAAGGAGTCTGACTGTCTCTGCTGAGTCTGACTCACAGTTTTGCAAGTTCTGGGAAACGGCCACAGAGCGACTGCTGAAACTGCAGCAAAGCACAATAGCAACAGCCTGCCCTGCTACCTGCTCTGGTTTCTTGCTCCTGTTTCATTTGGTGTTCTGTGTCTGTTCTGCTACCTGCTGGTTTTGTTGCCGTGGGGAAGCACCCTGACTAAGGAGCACAACATAATCCATGAAAAGTACAGCAGATCTCCTAAGCTTTGAAAACTCACATTTCAGCATTCTTCAGATTGATTTCCTTTAACAGATAATCCATATCCCACAGACCGGAAATAACATGGTGGTATGTAAATAGCTGGGAAATTCTGACCATAAAAGAAATACTCAGCAGCCCAAATATAGTAGCTCTCTGAATTAACTTCATAAAATTCACTGTTTCTGACTTTTTTTGGGGGGGGGAGTATATCAGCTGTCTGCATACAGTTTGCTGTAGCTTGGATCAGAGAGAGCTTGGACCTGTGCAACTTGTGTCACCCACCCTTAGCCTATCAGCCATATATTATACTTGGCGGCAGGGCTATTTTTGGGCGGGAACGCACAGGAACGGAGTTCCGGCTGGCTCCCAAGTTGCCCACGCCCAGCAGGAACTCATTAGCATAATAGACCACACCCAACAGCAGAAACTCATTAGGATTGGCTACATTAGGGGTGTGTGGCCTAACATGAAAAGGAGTTCCTGCTACAAAAAAGCCCTGGGTTTTGACAACAAACAAGGTAAACAGAACAACAAGCAAAAGGTGGGTGTGGCTGGATGACCACACTTCTGGTAACATGGGGCTGCAGCCTAATGAGCTAATGACCTAATGAGCTGTGCTGTCAGGGGTGTGGACCAATATGCTAATGAGTTCCTGCTGTTGGGTGTGGCCTATTATGCTAATGAGTTCCTGCTGGGCTTTTTCTACAAAAAGAGCCCTGCTTGGCGGTACCACTGAAATCCTTTGTTTGGAGTGTTTTGCTTAATGGGTCAAAAGTTGTGCAGGCCAAATCTTATTTATTGAATTAATTATTGAAACATTTGCACCCTATTTTTCTTATCATACAATGGCTAGTGAAGACAGCTTACAACACTAGTATATAGATGGAGATAGATATGCTGGCGGCTAGCATTGTTATGGGGAGGGGACTTTCCCCCCCAAAATTCAACTCTTTAGATATAACCATTGATTCCTCTTATTCCTTTCCCCCCCCTCTCTTTTAAGATTTCTCTTTCATTTCTCTTTGATTTTTCTTCCTAGAGGAATCAACAAAATTGCAGATGTTTTATCTTATTGGCCACAAGGTGGTGCTCAACCAGGAGAATAGGAAGGTTTGAGAAGAAGCATATTGGCTGCTTCTAAGCATCTGCAGAGTAAAATTCTGAAATGTTGCAACAACCTCCCTTACAGTTTCTCCGACCTTTGAATTTTTCTCTAATCAAAATAGTATTGATTAGAAAATGACTCCGAATTTGTAAAAAAGAGGAAAAGGGATGGTTCGATTTCAAGGAGAAATTGAGTAAAGAGGAATTAACAATGCTGGTGCAGTCCAACTGAACTGATAGGTAGAGGACTGGATAAAATAAGCTTTAGATCCAGGGCTGTATTTACTATTAGCCAGGTTGAAGCAGCAGATCTGAGACAGTTTTAGAATCATAGAATAGAATCATAGAGTTGGAAGGGGCTATACAGACCATCTAGTCCAACCCCCTGCCCAATGCAGAACCAGCCTAAAGCATCTCTGACAAATATTCGTCCAGCCTCTTCTTTAAAGCAGTCAGTGAAGGGGACTGAACCACCTCTCTAGGCAGCTGATTCCACCTTTGAACCACCCTGACTGTGAAAAAGTGTTTCTGAATATCCAGCTGATACCTTTCTGCATGTAATTTAAACCCGTTGCTTCGGGTCCTATCCTCTAATGCCATCTGGAACAGCTCCTTGCCCTCCTCCACATGGCAGCCTTTCAAATATTTAAAGAGAGCAATCATGTCCCCCCTCAGTCTCCTCTTCTCCAAACTAAACATTCCCAGGGCCCTTAGCCTTTCCTTGTAGGGCTCAGTCTCCAGACCCCTGATTATCCTCGTTGCTCTCTTCTGCACCTTCTTGATTTTGTCCACATCCTTTTTGAAGTGAGGCCTCCAGAACTGCACACAGTACTCAAGGTGCGGCCTGACCAAGGCAGTGTACAGAGGGGCTATGACCTCCTGCGTTGTCGATGCTATGGTCCTTTTAATACAACCCAAGACTGAATTTGCCTTATTTGCCACCGCATCACACTGACTGCTCCTATTTAGTTTACAGTCCACTCTTACCCCAAGATCTCTTTCACCTTTATATCTCAATGGAGGCTCAAGTCATGGCTGTTGCCAAGTCAGCTTTTTACCATCTGCCTCTGGTCAGTCAATTGATCCTCTACCTCTCCCCCTGTGACCTGGCCACAGTGATCCTGTACAATGGTCATGTACAGGCTGTAATGCATTCTATGCAGAGCTACCCTTGCACTTCCTGCAAAAACACATTTCTCCCTCCCGCCATCTCTGGCTGGCACCCACAGTGAGAATTTGCATGCGATCTCCCCCCCCCCCAGTTCAGGTTCCTCTTCGTTGCTTTGTCCTGACGTAATGCAAACCATGGCACAAACACCACTGCACCGGGGCCTGGCAGGGGACAGGTGGTTGTGCACTGGCTGGGGCCCCGCAGCAAGCCAGGTGCACGATCCTGCTCCACAGCAGCAGCAGCAACAGCAAGAGGAGCCAGGGCAGAGAGGCGGGGCTGACTGCAGCGCCTTGGGCCATACTCCAGCAAGGCTCATCCTTCTCCTGGTGGGGGCTCGGGCTGCGCCCCTCTGTGTCTGCACCCTTAGGCAGCTGCCTAACTTGATCTAATGGTAGCACTGGGCCTGAGTGGGTGTCCAATTGCACTGACCTCCCCTGCCTCATCCTGCCTTATATTATTACACTCCATCCCATCCCATCTCACACCCTCTGTGGTGGTGTATCAGCAGGATACTGCCCAGTCTCTTTGCCTGGTTGCTTGGACACTGCAGTCTGAAATTCGAATTTTCATCTTGGAATGCTGTGATCATTGAGGAATTATATTATTGAATTGAATTTTATAAATTGGCTGTTTTATTCAATGTTGTAACTGTCCTTAGCCTTGTATCCCTAGGGAGGGTGGGATATCAAATAAATAAATATAGGCTGCGGTCACACGGAACATTAGGAACGCTAGAGAGACGGAATATAGCTGGATTTTCCGGGCGTGATCTCACCGCCACATCTGGGAAGCGTAGAGCTCCCGTGGCGAACCCGAGGCTTCCCGCCGAAGATGTGCGGTTAAAAACTAGTACCTCGGAGGTAAACATAAGAACATAAGAACATAAGAGATGCCAATGTTGAATCAGGCCAAAGGCCCATCCAGTCCAACACTCTGTATCCCACAGTGGCCAGAAATACCAGTGCCATCAGGAGGTCCACCAGTGGGGCCAGGACATTTGAAGCCCTCCCACTGTTGACCTCCCCCCCCAAGCACCAAGATGACAGAGCATCACTTGCCCCAGAGTCCCTATCTATACCTTGTGGCTAATAGCCACTCATGGACCTCTGCTCCATATGCTTATCTAATTCCCTTTTGAAGCCGTCCATGCTTGTAGCTGCCACCACTTCCTGTGGCAGTGAATTCCATGTGTTAATCACTCTTTGGGTGAAGAAGTACTTCCTTTTATCCATTCTAACCCGACCGCTCAGCAATTTCATGGAGTGCCCACGAGTTCTTGTATTGTGAGAAAGGGAGAAAAGTACCTCTTTCTCTACCTGCTCTTTCCCATGCATAATCTTATAAACCTCAATCATGTCACCCCTCAGTCGTTGTTTCTCCAAGCTAAAGAGCCCTAAGCGCCTTAACCTTTCCTCATAGGGAAAGTGTTCCAACCCTTTTATCATTCGAGTTGCTCTTTTCTGCACTTTTTCCAAAGCGATAATATCCTTTTTAAGGTGTGGTGACCAGAATTGCACACAGTATTCCAGATGAGGTCGCACCATTGATTTATATAGCGGCATTATGATATTGGCTGATCTGTTTACAATACCCTTCCTAATAATCCCCAGCATAGCATTGGCCTTCTTTATTGCAGTCACACACTGTCTCGACATTTTCAGTGAGTTATCTACTACAACTCCAAGATCTCTCTCTTGATCAGTCTCTGCCAGTTCAGACCCCATCAACGTGTATTTATATTTAGGATTTTTGGCTCCAATGTGCATCACCTTGCACTTGGCCACATTGAACCCCATTAGCCATGTTGACGCCCACTCGCCCATCTAGTTTCTGGTAACCGCGGGGCAAGGGCGGGCGTCTGATCGTGTTTCCGGTGGTAGTTCTGGTGCCTGCCCATGCCCCCTCGTAGAAAGGTGTTTTTTCCCACTGTCCATGGGATGCGCACAAGCACCCAACGGGGCATACGCACACTTTGGTGTCCAGAGGAAAAAAAAACACCCGTTTGTCGCGCCGCTTCTTTTCTGCGGTGCAGGATTGCGGTGTGCTCGGCACCTCTCCCCTTCCATGGGACCTCCATGGGACCTCCACAGGACCACCACGGTACGTCTGCTGGCGCAACCGCGTGTTATTTTGCTCCGGGGAAAACAGCCACGCTTCCCCTCCGCATTTTCCTGCCCGTGTGACTGGGGCCATACATATTCGAATTAAGGATAAAATATGGGTGGTGCTGTGGCTCAGTGGTAGATCATCTGCTTTGTATGAGGAAAGTCTATGCATGAGGAAAGTCTAAGAAAAGTTTTAGGTTCAGTCCTTGGCATCAGGCAAGAAATGTGAATGACCTTGAACTGAGACCCCAAAAGAGCCACTGCCAGCAATGAAATTATTATACCAATGCTCTTACTTTTAGCTTTTCTGAAAGTATTGTCTCTTTCCTTGAGTACCCCACTCAATCTTTCCCACATGTGTTTTGCTCCCTCTATCGATCACTTTGGTATAGCATTGCTGTATTGCCAGTTTACTTATGAGCACTTTAAAAAATTCTCATAAATAAGCCGGAGATACAGTGATAAAATATCAAAGCAAGGGAGCAAAACATGTGTGAAAAACATGTATGGGCACCAAGTAACAAAAATAAGACATGCGGTAGTCTAAGGCAGCTTCGTGTGATATGGATGTTTTCATTTATTTTATTTTTTTAAAAAATGTATGTTTCTATAGGTTTTGATGTACCTTGTTGCTGTTTTCTTTCTGTTGTCATTCCTTTTTTCATGGCATTCTTATACCATTTTATATCTTTAAGCCAATTTTACATCATTTATGCTATACACATATGTAAAAAAATGTTGAAAAATGTATACATTCTAACAAGGAAACTGAGCATGAGAAAAGATAAAGGGATGTTTTTTTTCAGAAAAGAGAATCAATGCTGGAAAGACAATATAAGAATCCTTAGCACTCTAAAAAGAGGATTGGAAGGCCAGAGGAATGGTTAATGTATGTAGAGACATAGAAACATTGACAAAACGCAGCTACGGGAATTTGTTGCTTTCTTTTGTTTGACATCTTGTGTTTTCTATTTCGGGTGAGAGAGAGAATATTACAGAGGTTGTAAAGAGTAAATGGCAAACTCTTTACAGCAACTAAAACAATATTGTTTCAGATGGGAGGCATGGACGTACTTTTCAAGGAAACAATTCCATAGAAGAGACTTTATACCTTTCGCTGGCCCAGGTTAGTGCAGTTATGCTATTATGTTCCTATCAGTGCTATGTTTTCTGGCAATTTACTTGTCAGAATGATCACGGGAAACTGGTAATTTATTTTGAGCAAAAGGCATTGTACTGCCGCCACCGCCTTTTCGGGTACGCCTGTAATCTTTCATTTGTCTAAATGGAATGATGGATGAGCAGATATCATCATCCAGCACACCTAGACTGCCATTCACACAACGCCTCTTCTTGCTTGTCTGGCACATTTTATTCAGAGAAGAGAGCCCTGTGCCTTGTTCTTTTGCTGATGAAGAACGCTCTACAATTAAACTTATTGAACATGCTCAGTACTAAGTTTTGATACCTAATCGCACAAGAAGATTTGTTTTTGCATGGAAGGCATCAGAAGACTCCAGTTACAGTAGGCAGGGAAAGTGTGCTGATTTTGCTGCAGGTGGATGGAAATACAGGTCCGGAATAATTTCTGACAGAAGGGTGGTTGGAGGGATGCAGCTGAAAGGGAAGAGCAGTGGGTGAGGAAAGATGAACCACTCTCCTCTGGGTCACTGCACCTCCAAAGCTAGACGGGCCCTACCAGCCCCAAGGTAAGAGTAGGTACACTGGAGACCTAATTCTGCCCTATATGTCTAACAGTTAAACTGTACAAGCTAGAAGTCTAGTTGTCTTTGAGTGAAGTGAACAATGGTGGTAAAAATTTCCATAAAATTTTAGACTCTCTGGGCTGACATTCATGTACCAAGACACCAACTGTAAATCCAGTAGAGAACAAAAATTCTTCACATATTTCTTTTTCTGAATAAACTAATTTACTGGCAGGCCAGTTCACACATCTACATGTGTATGATTTATCTGAGGCATGTGGGAAATGGATCAGGATTTGGCACAACACCATTCAGATCACGCTAGGGAACTTTGTCATATTACGTAGAAGATCAGTCAATACTTTCATTGACATTAGCATTGTGGGATCAAACAAAAGGGTTATCACCAACGCTGAAAATGAAAGTAACATGTTTTTAATGCAAACAGAGAAATCCTAAGAAGAGTTATAACCTTCTTAGTCCACTGAAGTCCATGAGCTTAAAAGGTTTTAACTCTGTTTAGGATTACACTGTCAAATAAGTAGCTATGATGAATAATACCATATTAATATGAGTCAGTTCTTCCTATCATATTTACTGTGTTTTCAATTAAGTAACAAGATGTAATATTATTTGAGTCTATGTGCTGCTTTTATGCCTTTAATATTAGCATTTTTGATCTATCACATTTTTATTGCACTCTTGCTCTGTGGAACTTAGTGGGGTCCTTATAGTTTCCCTGTTTTACCATCACAGCAACTCAGATGTACATTATTCTGAGACAGTGGTGGCCCACAGTTAGCCATTAGCTTCATGACAACTATCGGTCTGAATTTGGGTATCCTGTTCTAGTCTGACCCTCTTACTACTACACTACACTGGCTGTCACATGAAGCAGCTGGCCAGTAGCTGCTCTGGGCGTATGCTCAAAATCTGATCACACTAAACCCTCGCATCATCATCCTAAGAAACAGTTCTGCATCTCTATTGCTGAAATTTACTTAAGGTTTTTGTAAATGGGAACATAATTTACAGATCCATAAATGTCCAGCGCTACCTACATCCAAAAGCATTGCATAAATATATTTGACCTCTAAGAATCCTTACCTGGAGTCCAGTAAATCAACAAAATTTCCAGTCATGAGTCAAATTTCATGAGTCAAAGCTCACTTTGCATATCTGATAAAATGAGCTTTGATTACAAAGGATTATACCTTGGGGGGGAATGTTGGTCTTTACTGGACTCAAATTTTGTTCTGTTACTACAGACTACCACAGCTATAAGAACCCTTAAGAATCCTTAGCTTTTCTTTAGCCCCTAACAACACTTGATGAAACGGACATGTCCTGGGATTTTGTGTATTGACATTGTATGTGGTAGTATCATTTACAGAGCAGGGCACATTTAGAGTCCAATGGCACCTTTAAGACCAACAAAGGATTATTCAAGGTATGAGCTTCCATGTGCAAAGCACACTTTTCCTAAATTTGTTGTACTGCTTCAGACCCAGAGGTCATTTCGGGGGGGATCGCGGGGGAACACAGTTCCCCCGGGTGAGGTGTGGGGGGCGGGGCACACGATGAAGCCCCGCCCCCTGCTTCCAGCCGCCCCGCTTCCGGCCCTCATTCAGCCAGGAGGAGGCAGGAGAAGAGGGAGGGTAAGTTGCTTCCTCCCCGCCTCTCCCCACCCCTGCCTGCCTGGGGCCAGGGAGGGTCTTGGCGGGGCTTCCTCGCACTCCCGCTGGCCTTGCAGGTCCACCGCCGGGCCCCTGATGTCAGGCGGTGTGGCATATGCTAATGTTATGCTAATGAGTTCCCCTAGCTCTTTTTCTATGAAACGACCCCTGTTCAGACCAACATGGCTGACTACCTAGAGCAGGACATATACTGTCTCCATTCTAAGATCAGCAACTAAACTATCAACATCCAGAGGAAAAGGAAAGAGAACATTGCATGGCCGCCTAGGCAGTGCATGGCCTTCCCCCGCACCTTAAGTCCTAAGCAGGATACACATAGATGTATTTGTGCAAAGTATTTGCAATCCAATGTTTTAAAAAATGATTTTAACACCTAAAAATGCCCTGGTAATAGGCAAGCAAATTATGAGTTGAGTGGAAACAGGCTTTCACATCACTAGATCAAACTATACATTCTTTCCATGAGATAGTGAGGTATTTTGGAAGAACATCCTCAGCAAGTCGATGGACTGATGCTATCTGCATAATTAAATTTTTAATATTTCTATGAATTGCCTCCAGATGCAGCACTTTCTGTTAAGTGTATTTCAGCTATCGAAAGCATCTCTAAATGGGCCCAAATACCTTCTTTATATCCAGCATATGGTAGGATGGACACAGTCCTACCACTAATCTTTTGTCAGCGTGGAAACCCTGGTAAGTGAAGTCATTTCTCTTCTGTATGCTGGGCAGACACTGCCATTAATCATTGTTACTTTGGAGGTGAGAATTGTGGATTGTGATGGCCTGGAAAAAAAATTATAATTGATTAAAAATTCCTTTCCAACACAGCTGCAACAAATATAAAAATGCTGTTTGAAAGCTATTGAATATTTCCCTTTCAGTTAATTCTCCAGACATCATTACAGCAGTTTTATAGTGTCATCATGTTCACAGCGTTCAAATTAAGGTACTGCTGCTACAAAGAACAATATTTCATTTTACTGGGCAATACGTTAAACAAGCTCTCTGTCTCATTTATGACAACGATTTGAAATTGCAAAGAGGTCACTATCATTATAGGAAGCAGGGAAAGAAACTGGGCTGAGCACCACCGTAAGAAGCACCCACTCACCCCTTCTCGACTGGTGTCAGTCCAGACAGAGGGGTGAATGACGCCATTTTCTCCCCTCCTCTGTCTTGGCAGTATACTGCCTCTAAGCATGGCAATAGCTAATATGCTAAGCTTTTTCCTCTTCACCTCTATCAGGATTTTGTCCTCCTATAGCCAAATTTTGTGCTGATAGCCAGCTCCCTAATGAAGGATAAGGCTTTGATTGGATCCCTATAGGACAACTGGAAAACAAAGTTGGCTATGGGAGGGAGAATACAAGTCCTCAGCCTGACCAGTTCCTTCTGTTGTACTAGAAGGCCTTACGTGGGAATCAAAACAGTGGCACTACAAGTTCAATTTCCAGAATGGCAGTTTCTTTTCTATGTCACTTAATCCCAGTATGAATTGCAAACACATGCAGGAATCTAAGCACACTCTAAGCTATGTTAGATGTTTGTGATGTTGATGGCTCCTAGCATTCCAACTCAGTCCTAAACATGGACATAATTAGCGTTACCAACTTTTAAATTGCTCCTCTAGCTGTCTCTTTAATATCACTTGGGTCTGAAGCAAATGCCAGGTGATGTTATTTACCTTAATACCATGAAAACCTTCCACTGTCCCTTGTCATTAGTTAAACCACTGTGAAAGGGAGAGGACATTATTTTTTCCTGGCCAGATGGCACCCTCAAACATAATCAAGGCAAACCAAAAGCACTTTAAACTCCCATTGACTACAGTGAAGGAGTCACTCGCGTATTAAAATCAATAGGAAGGTGGTGTGCTTAACTTTGGGGCCAGGTTAGTTTCACTGAGACTGCGATCAAAGACCTCCTTCCTGGGAGTAAGCCCCATTGAATAAAATGAGACTTACTTCCGTTCCGGATTCGCTTCAAGGTGCTGGTTTTGACATTTAAAGCCCTAAATGGTCTGGGGCCTGCCTACCTGAGGGACCACCTTTCCCCATATGTTCCCCCAAGAGCACTGCGATCAGGAACGCAAAACCGTCTGGCCTCCCCTGGGCCTAGGGACGCTAGGTTAGCGGTAACTAGGACCAGGGCGTTCTCCCTGGCGGCACCAATGCTGTGGTATGAGCTCCCTCATGAGATCAGAGCTCTACGGGACCTCCAGCAGTTCCGCAGAGCTGTTAAAATGGAGCTGTTTCACCAGGCGTTTTAATAAGAACCGATTACGCCGGTGGTGTCACACTAGCACTTTATCACAGGATGTATTAGCTGGGAGTATTCACTGGAGAAGACCCTGATGCTGGGAAAGATTGAAGGTCAAAGAAGACGGGGACGGCAAAGGATGAGATGGTTAGACAGTGTCATCGATGCAGCGAACATGAAGTTGAGCAAACTTCAGAGGATGGCGGAAGACTGGAAGGCCTGGCGTGATCTGGTTCATGGGGTCGCGAAGAGTCGGACTCGACTGTGCGACTGAACAACAAAAATTAGCTGGGATTTTATGAACTGTATTTTATATTTTGTAATTGTTGGTTTTAACCGAATGTTGGTTTTAAATTGCTTGTAAGCCGCCCTGAGCCGCTTCGGCGGGAGGGCGGGGTAGAAATTTAATAAATAAATAAATAATACTTCAAAGTAGACCTCCAAGTCTGCATATTTAGCAGCGCAGCTTCTCTTTACCTGCATTGTAGGATGGCTGCAGAGGATTGTTCATCTTTATGCCTCTTTATAAGAAGGGCAACTCTTCTTTTTTAAAAGTAGTAGTAGTTAAAGTGTCTGACTAGGATCTGGGAAATCGAGGTTCGAATCCCCACTTGTGCTATGGGAGCTTGTTGGGTGACCTTGGGCCAGTCACATTACTCTCAGCCTAGCCCTGACTTGGATATCCTCAAATACTCACTCCACAACATTGCATGCCCTACACAGGTTTTGGTCAAAGTTTCTCTCCGTCTTCCTGGCATTGTTGAATGGCTTCATCAGCCAGCACCACATGGGGTAGGCACCATCAGCTATCAACAGGGCAGGAACACTCACCCCATCCAAAGTGATTGTTGGGTTGACAGGAACAAAAACGCCAGTGTCCACTGAGTGGTTGAAGGCTCATTGGCACTGTCTTTCTGCATCCCTTACAGTATTTATTGAAAATGTAACCCCAGTGGTGACTGCTTGTGTGATCCTTCACAACATATGTGAAGAAAAGGGACATGATGTTCTCTTGGAACATACTGATCCAGGCAACATACTGATCAAGACGAAGAAGAGGACATAGTTCAAGCCAGCAAGAGGCATCTGGCTGAAGGCAAGTGGGTGTGCGATGTCCTCGTGAATGCACCAACACAGATCAGCAGAGAGAGAGAGATGTGTCATGTCCTAGGCATTAATAAACTTGTGTGTCCTTGAAATTCTATTTCCTCAGTTGAAAGCCACCGTGCTGTTGTTATCAGTTTCCCTGGCATTTAATAAAGTATACATGTCATGGTTTTTAAATGTTAAGCTGTTGATGAACAAAAAGGAATGTTCTTTTTTGTTGCTGTTGTTTGTGTGCTGTGGATGAGGATGGTAGGTTCCCTGGAAAGTTAAAACAGTCATTCAAGGAGTTAAAATGTTATTCGGGGTCTTGGGAAGACAAACAGAAAGGCATGGGTGGGGATGGGGGCCCATTGGATATTTGTATCCCTCAGAAGTGATATAAAATGCTTTCCCCAATGTTTTAGCATTATTCCCTGCATCCAAGTGTTCTTTTATCTCCCTCGCCAACCCACTCACTGCCATCCTTGCTCTCCAGTGGAAGACCTGAGTGTAGAAGTACATCGTACCGTGCCCCCCCCCCCCCAAAGAAGTAGTTTGCCACCCAGGTTTAAAAATTGGTAAAACTTACAATTCTCCCACAAAACAGTTTGGTAGTGCTGCATTTTCCCATCAGCTGCCCAAACCTACATGCCAAGGAAAAGGTTTGCCCAGGTGGTGTTGCAACTGCGCTGTCAAATAACACCAACATGACCCACAGCCTCAAGTTGACCTCAAAATTGGCCTTCCATCAAGCACTGTGGCTCGCAGTGGTGCAGTGGTAGATGTGCTGTTGTATCAAAACCCAAGGAAATGCCTTAGCCAATATTGTTTCTGTTTAATTAGTATGTTGCTGTAGTGCCATATCAACAACTTTTAATACAGTTCTTCCTTTCCCCCCTCAAACAAAAACATCTGCCAGCCATCCACCAGCACCACCACCACCAGAGGCCGAGGAGGCCAAGGAGGCCAAGGAGGCCAAGGAGGAGATGGCGCCAGCAGTCCAGCAGGTGCCCCCCCCCCCCCCCCCCCCCCCCACCTCAAGTATTGGAAAAGGAATACATACAGGCACTAATAACAGTTAGGGAAAGCCATAGGCTTAACTTCCAGAAACTTGGTTCTTACTCAAAATCACTCTAAATTTTATACCTTCCAGCCCCCTTTACTGAGCCCAAAGGCCCCCCCCCCGAAGTTCCTGCCCAGGATCCAAAGGGGGGGATCTTTGGAGGCTCTGCTGGCCTCTGTCAGCTCCCTGCAAAGATACATCTTGACTTGTAAGTGTACAAGTTAACTCAAAATATATATCCAACCACTCATTTGATTTCCTCATTTATTAATAAATACTAACAATTTTCTATTCTCTCCTCCACATTCCAAAGTTTAAATGCTCACCTAAGCATCATAGAGAGGAGGCAGAGATGGACAGAGAGGAGGGTGTCAGGGCTTGCCAATGGCTGGTGGAACTGCAGGCCACAGTTAAGCCCCGCCCAGACAACTATGAGGGGGAGTTCTTTGGTTGGAAATGTTGGGTACTAGTGGTTGTTTGTTACGGTGGGAGGGGCAGGTATATAATTATACTGTAAATAGTTCCTTGGTTGGGATGTGGGTGGGGTGGGGAAAATAGTTTAAAAATCAGGGAGGGTCACTGTTTATTTATCTGAAGAAGTGAGCAGTAACTCATGAAAGCTACCTGCCACATATTTTGTTAGTCTTTAAGGTGCCACTGGACTCTTGCACTTTTCTATTTTGTTGATAGTTAAAATAAAAACAAATTGAAAACTTTACTGGATCCTTAAAGTCAATTTATTGCATTGTTAGAAATGTAAAGAAACTTGGTTTGGCTAGGGTTCAAAATAAACCCATTTCTGATTAACAAAGGAACATTTCTTGCCTCCATCTTTCCTCCTCATGTTAAGTGGACCAGAGGTTGCCTTGGTGCTGGATAGATGCTGCTTACTTTGTGTGTTGGAATTTGCTGCAGCTGTGGAGTTGTCAGCAAAGCACAAAGGTGGCAGTACTGCCAGCTCTACTTATGTTTGAAGATCCAAATTGCAGCCGGGATGCTTGAGCCTGTGAGGAAGGAGGCTTCCTTCATGGAGCACAAGGGTGTCTCGCATATCCTGAAGCAAATCGCCAAGCTTCTTCAGGGCATGCACAGTGGCCATCATGATAGACATGTTCTGCTGCATGGTTTCCTGAAAAACCTTCCTGTCATGCTCTCCACTCTCAGTCATCTCTTTATGTCTCTACTCCTCCATTTGCATCCATCTGTCATTCTGCAGCGTAGCCTCGCCCTGGTCAGATTTTCCCTGCTCCAGCATTTTATCTGCCACCTCATTCAAAATTGTTACTCGGCCTTTCATGTTTCTGGAACTGACACACTGAGTCACTGGAGATAACGCTGCCACAGGCAGTGCAGGGCCTCCCTCCTCATGGTCCCCTAGGAATGATTTCAAATCATTTTAAATGAGCATTTGGTCGGTCATTATATCCATTTGGTTAAAAAAATGAATCAAAAGTCGATGTGCGTTTGATTTAATGGTGCCCCTGATTTGTGGGGTTGGTTAACTGTCAACTACTTTTACTGTGGGCCAACAGAAGTGTCTTTGTAAGATGTCTAACAGGGCTGTTATTTGTTGGCTGTAATTGGGGGGGTATGATTTCTCAAAAACCTGAGAAGGATAATGCTACCCTCATGACACTGAAAGGTATTATCAATGCCATTGTGGTCAACTACTACCTCTTCTGTTTTAATATTTGTGGTAATTCACAGTTTTGCAAGCTGCAGCCGAAGATGAATGATACTTCGTATGCCAGCACAAGGTTAACTGTGAAAGGCAGAGGGAAACACAGCCTTATTTCACTGTAAGTTTCCAATGTTGTTTGACCTGGCCACAGTTTAATATGTGTAAAGGGTGATCCTTGCCCCTCTGGCAGGTGCTGTAAAAATAAAACACACTGTCCGAAATGCCAATGTAAGCACCCATACTGCATCAGTGGCATAGCTTGCTGAAAGCCATACTGGGGACAAAGATATCTACACACACACAATTCTGATACAAACAAAGCAAAGGTTTACCTGGCTGGTCTGCTGTTAGAGTAGCTGGCGTAAAATCAGGAGCATCCTGGGAGCCATCTTCAAGAAATGCTGCTTGTGGCCCGTCTGCCACAGGGAAAAATAGAACAGTAACTTTACTAGAACTACCCTGACAGAACTTGTAAAGCAACACAAAGGGGATGTACAGACAATAATTTGAGCACAGTACCTTTAATATCTTGACATTGTCCAAAATAAAACAATGCTCACCTCTTCTTGGCAACCCTTGAATCAAGATACCTTTTTTTATTATTGGCTCTGTGCTGACCATATAGTTACACTCACCTTCCTCCACCTGCATGGAGATTCATGTCTCCTCAAGATCCTGCACCCACCCATGGTCATCCAAGCAAGTATTTGGGGTGTTTTCACCTGTGTCTAAAATGAGGAGGGCAGAGAAGCTGACATGCACAAATAAGATGAACTAGATTATGTAATCACTTAAATGCAAAACGAGCCAGTGATGGGTGCCGGAATAATAGAAAAAGGGGCTATGCACATGTTAAGGTGTAGTTGCATCACCAACACAAGAAACATACAACATCTGCACTATAATGCACACCTCCCATTCCCAATCAAGCATGCATTGAAGCTGTCAACCCTCCCCAACAACATCCCACTTACTTGCCAGATCCACAGGTATGGAGCAGTGAATGCGCTCTGGATTAATAGCCAACAGGTCATGTGAGAATAGTTCCTCTGGCCAGCTGTTGGTTCTGCTGGTGCACTAGGAGCAGTTGAAAAAACTTATTTTCAGTCTCCTGGCCATGCTTTTGAGACACCTGCTAGCATCGTTGTGCAATATGTGATCCAGCTGCTTGAAATATGGGCAACTTGTGGGATCATTCCGAGAATGGCTGTTATGAGCAGCTACCCATTTGTACTCACAGCCTTTGTCTTCATCTGGCATTCCGTTGCTGGTCTTTTGTCCCCCAGCGGTATAGGGATGAGAAGATCTTGAGACCAAGAAATGAAAATGAAGGCAGGGGGACATGGAAAAATTAGGTGAAGGGAGACAGAAATTAATGAGAAAAGTATGGAAGAGAGGGAGATAAATTAAGGGAGGGAAAGCTTGTTTTATCTGGCTGCAACACTGTAACTACTGTTTTGCAAGATGTGGCTGAGCTGGATGCAAGGAAAGGAAGAGAGAAAGATTAGTCTCCTGGAGAAAATGACCTGCAGGCTGGCAATTACTGTAGCAGCTTTCAGCATACTACCTTGGTTGTACGATCTGTTAAGCAAGTTTGCTTCAGTCCTGGAGAAAGGGAAGTCTAGCCGATCCTAGAGTACTTTTTATTGTGCTCTGACTTCTCTGCACCCCTAGTGGCTGCAGCTAGAACTGCATTTTTCAAAAAAAGGAAAGATGTTTGGCTGGATGCAGCATGACACTGGTTCCAGCTGACTTCCTCAAGCTGTACCCAGGGCAGACTGCATCCCCCACCCACCATTGGTACACTACTCCCTCCAAGAGTATAGGCTCAAAATCACAGCACTCTTCATCACCTGCTCCTCTGCAAAGCCATCCATTGCTCCTGCTCCCCAGGCTCCTTTTCACCTGGTGAAGTGGAGGAACCTCTTCACTTGAGTGGCTTAAATGCCCAGTGTCTTGGCACTTGCACCCTGACAGCACCCTCGGTGCTGCTCTGACTACATCTGCCCAAGCTTTTCCCCTGTTTCCTTTTCATTCTGTCTTCTCACTTTGCAAATCTGGCCCTTCTCTCTTTCCTCCCTGCACCAACCTACAAATCATTCACTAAGGAAACTCCTGCTGGGTAGGAGCTGAGAGGCCAGCTAGGCCATCCAAGAGGGGAATGGAGAGGTTGACTCTGTTTTGGTTCTAGGGGTGGTGGGCTGCAAGGTGCTTTGGTGGTCAGTGGGCCTTCCAGCTGCTGTAGGCAAACTGCAGATGGAAGCGAGGGGGGGCTGCATTCTTTCCAGGGGGGAGGATCACCCCCACCTCAGCTCCTTTCTCTTGGGCTCACTTGCAAGCCAAGGAGAGGAGCCCCTGAAAAGCAAGAACAGCCCATGTGGAGCCAGGAGATAGGTGAGTGCTGGGCTGAGCTGGCTGCTGCCTCCTCCTCAGGAGTTGGGCACTGGGATTCTCTTGCACCAGCTCCGCCTCTCAGCAGGCCATGGATCCAGACCAGCTTGCACTCCCTTATTGTCTGCATTTGGGGCAAAGCGCCTCTACCGCCCTTCCCTTGGTAAGCCACTGAGAAATAGCATGATCATCTGAAAATGAACAGGATTGTTAAAAACTTAAGCTTTTCTGGCATTCTACATTCATCCCAAAACAGTACTTCCAACCTGTTATTTGAAACAGCAGAACATCTAATGCAGCCCCAGTGTAAAGCTTTAGAAGAACTAAGTATTTGTGTAGCATATAGTGTTGGAATTGTTTATTGGAGGCAAATGTGATGTGATGGGAACCCAGCGGTTTGAAAGCGCCAATTAACACCAGAATAAGCGCAAGTAGATAAATGGGGACCTACCTTAGAAGGTAGGGGGCACCCTCCCCCGCGGTGGGGGTCGTTGGAGTATCGGAGCCCGGCGGACGGCGAGAGCAGCAAGTGGCGAGCAGCAAAAAGATGGCATCCGGGACATCGCAAGCGAGCAGAACTGACGGCGGCAGAGAGGTGGAGCCAAGACAACGTGCGAGTGTGGACGACGCAGGCGGGGCGGAGCCGCGAGGACAGAGCCAAGGCCGCGCTGGAACACACCGCACGATAGAAGGGCCCAGCCGATCCGCTGCTGGAAAGACCATGAGGAAGAAAGCCAGAGGCCGAGAGACGCCGAGAAAACCGAGAGACACCGAAGCCAACGCAGACGACCCAAGAGAGAAAAATCCCTCCACTGGGTGCCGGTAGGGATTGTCCCCACCCCCAGAAAAAGTGTGTCTATAGGTTAGGGATAATGTGTAACTGTAGCCGCTCAGAGACCCCTTCGAGGATTAGAGCGGGGTAGTAAGTCGAAACAATAAATAAATAAATATACAGCTGATACAGTTTCTGGTGGGCCCTTGAGCAGTCGCTGCCCTTCCCATGTGTTTGTTATGATATGGTTATTTATATACACAATTATGTTTTCATGTTTATGCTTATTGGTGGGGATGAGACTTTGTGTATACATATTATTGTGTCTCCATTTTCTAATCTTTCAGTTTTCCTTACAGTGGATCTGTATGTTACGTGCAACAGAAAGCTGACACTCAGAGTGTCTTGCATATGTTAATTCTGTCCTCTTTACTTTCTAATACAGCTTCTCTTAGCCCTTTTGTGATTCTGGGACATTTCCCTGTGTCCCACTTTTAAGATTCAGTTTAAAAGTATACTAATTGGTATTTAATTCCACAAAGAATTTGTAAGCCATATGGAAATGGACAGGTGTTGCTAGGGGTGTATCCAATCTAATACAAATTTTATGTGTATGTGGTGGCATTGTCCCCAGATTGTTATCTTTTGGGGTGAAGGTTATATATATGATTCAACTGGGGATTGGTTGTTCATTTCCTTTTGGCCTGCAGCTAGTGCTGTTTGGTGACATGTAAATAACAACCTGTTAATAATAATAATAATAAATCCATATGTGATGACACAGTGCCTATCACATATATAATCACATAAGGAATAGCTTATTAAGGATGCAATCCTAAGAACACTTTTTTGGAAGTGAGACTCATTGGATAAAATGTATGTTAATTTGAATATACCTGTTTAGAATTACTCTCTACGATCCAGAATGTGGCAGATTATATTCAGCTAAGCAATGTGGCAAGATCAAGGTTTTGGGGGGGGGGATTGTTTTGTTGTCTGGAAATATGCTATTGGTTTTATGGCAAATAGGGTTAATATAACTTTGTCAGAGTTCCTTGAACGGCAAGGAGATCAAATCAGTCAATCCTAAAGGAAATCAACCCTGACTGTTTCCTGGAAGGCCAGATACTGAAGTTGAAGCTCAAATACTTTGGCCACCAAATGAGAAGGGAGCACTCACTGGAGAAGACCCTGATGCTGGGAAAAATTGAAGGAAAAAGAAGAAGGGGACAGCAAAGGATGAGATGGTTAGACAGTGTTATCGATGCAATGAACATGAAATTGAGCAAACTCCAGGGGATGGCGGAAGACAGGAGGGCCTGGCGTGATGTGGTCCATGGGGTCATGAAGAGTCAGACTTGACTGTGCGACTGAACAACAACAACAAATGTATAATATTGCTTGAGGTGCTTGTGACTTTTTGTATTATGTTCCTAACAAAAAGGAAAAGACAAAAAAACTATATTAACTCACCATAGCTTGTACCCTACCACCTCATTCAGTGAAATCTGAAGCCTCTCTCCAGACCAAGGGGAATTCCTATGAAGGAAATGGCTCTTCTTTTATTACAGAAAGGATCCTTATGCTATGCATTTTGGCATGCTTGTGGTGGAATATGAAACCTGCAGCTTTTCTGCCTACAACCTATCAGTCTAAAGTTTTTCAAGTCCCACTGATTTCTGTTGGAGAGATTTGAGAATGCACTTAACTCTGTAGTTAAAATCTGTGGGATTACAGAGTACATAGATTTGGCTGAATTGTCTCATGCAGTGAATACAGTGCAACACCAAACAGCTAACAGTACAACCAGCTGGCGTGCACCTAAGAGATGTTCTGCCCTGGTTATGAAGCTGTTCTCCAGTTAAGCTCCTCACAGTAACAGTATCTGTTGGCTGTTGCATCGCTCAGAGTTGTTCATGGGCTTTTGGGCAGTAGCACCAGCTCTATTAAATAATCTCTGTTAAAGGACAGGAGACTAACAATGCAATCCAAAATGATGTTACACTCTTCAAAGCCCATTAAAGTCATTTGAGCTTAGAAGAGTTTAGGACTGCATTTGCATTTTTATCCACCTTGCCATGCAGGTTGTAAGGTGACTTTAAACAAAGACTCTTCAATTAACAGCAGTTTAAGTCGCTATTGTTATTGTTCTATATGATGATGATGTCCCATTTGATAATGGGAATCATTTGATAATGATTGTGTTACAGTGCAGTCCTAAACAGAGGCCCATTACACACACACGCCTTACTGCAGATTTTCAGAGCAGTAAGCCTTTAAGCTTGACTTTAGATTCTGTGCCCACCTTATGCATAATTTTTTTCCTTCAGTGTATTTATTCTGAAGCTTCAATTTAAAAAAAAAATCACTTTTCTAAATTGGGGTGGAAATGTCACTTGTGATGTGGGGGGTGGTATCCAAAGTTTTTTTTTTTTAATTTACACAATTGCCCTATCACAGCTGCGCAGTAGAGTCCAGCAAGCGCCTTCCATTTAAATCCTCATGGTTCAGGTTTTGCACATATATTTTAGTGCTAGCTCATTGAATGAAAAGGAACAGAAATAAATGTAGGCAAAGGGGGGAAACCCAATCTTGAAACTGACAAGACTTTTGGGGATTCTCTGCTGTGTTATCAGCCACTGTGAAATAAGAGTTACATGATCTCATAATATGGGGGAACATGTTGAGTGTACAGAATGCATGGTAGAACCCACTGGCATTGCAAGCTATGATCATTGGTAATGTGTGTGTTTGTGTGCATGCACGCCTGTGCAGTCGGCTGCAACTCCACCACACTTTGCACAGGGATGCAATTTGTATGGGAGTGGAGTCCTCTGGCAAAAGTTCTGGAGAGCTTTTTTTAGTCTTGTGCCACTAAATTGGGGGAAATGAAGGTTTCCCAATAGCCTAGCGCAGCTGCACAGTACAGCTAATTTAAGAACATAAGAACATAAGAGATGCCAATGCTGGATCAGACCAAAGGCCCATCCAGTCCAACACTCTGTATCACACAGTGGCCAGAAATACCAGTGCCATCAGGAGGTCCACCAGTGGGGCCAGGACATTAGAATCCCTCCCACTGTTGACCCCCCCAAGCACCAAGATGACAGAGCATCAGTTGCCCCAGAGTCCCTATTTCCTGCCCTTCCTTGCAAATTTGTGTGGTTTACTCTTTGTGAGTCTCTAATTTTATCCTGCACACTGGTCATGATCTTGGCCGTTTTTTAAAAGCCTCTCCTGTGCTGATTGCATTCTTTCCTCCAAATGGATTGATCCCAAGCAATTCTTAAGTTTGGTGATTTGCAGAAGAT
Source organism: Gekko japonicus (assembly GCF_001447785.1). Lineage (NCBI taxonomy): Eukaryota > Metazoa > Chordata > Lepidosauria > Squamata > Gekkonidae > Gekko > Gekko japonicus. The sequence goes on along the minus strand of NW_015163641.1, from coordinate 193,306 downwards.
CATGTGGCTCAGCTGTCATTTTAATGTTAGGCTTCCAAAGACTGACAAAATGCCCCCCACAACTTTGTTCAATAAAGCATTAAAGGGGGAAATGCTTCCCATCCCAGAGGTTGCACTTTACATCTCATGTCAATTTCATTTCACACTGACAACCCACCCCCCTTTTCTTTGTTTGCATGCAGCACTGAAATCCTTTTTTTTTTTTTTTTGCACTGGGGATGCTGCCATTTGCCTCCTCTCCAATCCCCCTTTCAAGTCAATACCAGCAGGGAACTAAGCCTTGTGCAGCTCCTTTTAAACTACCCCCCCATCTTTTTATTCAGTGATCTGAGACCAGCAATAGTCTCATGTTGCTAGACTCATGCCGCTTGTAAAAAAATAAAAATAAATAAATAATGAGGGAAAAAGTAATCAAAGAAGCTTCTACACCGATGAAGGGGGGAGGACAGCAGAAGGTGCAGAGTGAATGGAACGAACACTATGTGGGTGGGGGAGTGACCTTTGTGGGGTGCCAAAAGAGCGGGGGGAATCCAAGGGAATCTGTATGCTTTTGAATTAACTTTGGCTTAGAAGCGAAACAAGTGGGAAATTGACACAAAAACACTCTCAGCAAACCCAGAGAAACAGTGGTCAGAAAGTGAACTGAGCGCTGAAGGGAGGAAAATCAATGCAGAAGGACAAAGAAAACCTAATGGACATGCACGGTGAAAGTGAGAGAAAACACCCATGCATAATAGGCCAGAGCGACATGGTCTGTTGAAGTCAATGGGCTTAGAAAAGTCTAACTATGTTTAGGACTGCACTGTTATTGTATGGTAATTTTGTGAGGCCCCCTTTGGGGGATAAAGGTAAAGGTTCCCTTGCTTGAAAGCCAGTCGAATCCGACTCTAGGGTTGCGGTGCTCATCTCCATTTCAAAGCCGAAGAGCCAGCGCTGTCCGAAGACGTTTCCGTGGTCATGTGGCCGGTATGACTAAACACCAAGGTGCACGGAACGCTGTTACCTATTTATCTACTTGCAATTTCTTGCTTTCGAACTGCTAGGTTGGCAGGAGCTGGAACTAGAGACGGGAGCTTACTCCGTCATGCGGTACACTCGGGTCTCAAACTGCTGAACTACCGACCTTCAACAGCCTGCAGTTCAGCGTCTTAACCACTTGAGCCACCGCAGCTCCATTGGGGGATAAAAGCCAGGGCTTTTTTTCTAGGGGAATGTGCTGGAACAGAGTTCTGGAACCTCTTTGACAGAATTCTTTTAAAAATGTTTAAAAGTTCATGAGTTTTCAGTATACAGATTGAAAACGTCATTTTCCTCTTGAGAGTTCCAGCACTTCTTTTTCTTTAAAAAAAAAAAAAAAAAGCCCTGGTAGATATGACATCATCTCCTAACATTTCTAAGCAAATACGTGCAGAGAGTTTTGATGGATGATTGATGTATGGATATCTGTTCCACAAAATGGGGGGGGTTGTGATCGTAAGCTCATTATTTCAGAGGATAGCCATTCTGGGCTGCAGTAGAACAGCTAGAAACAAATCCAGTCTATAAGAACATAAGACAAGCCAGTCTTGGATAAGGCCAATGGCCCATGGATCAGGCCACATGCAGCGGCCAAAAATGCCAGGTGCCATCAGGGGGTCCATCGGGGGGGCCAGGACACTAGAAACCCTCCCACTGTTGCCCCCCATTGTTGACCAAGAATACAAGAATACAGTAGCACCTTAGAGATCAACAAGGTTTTCAGGGTATAGGCTTTTGAGAGTCAAAGCTCCGACGGAGGTTCTGACGAAGGGAGCTTTGGCTCTTGAAAGTTCATGCCCTGAAAATCTTGTTGGTCCCTGTGTAGATCTGGTGGGTCTCGGGTATTCTGATTCAATGGGTGCGTTCAGTCGCGGCCTTTCTGCCGGCATAAACTGCACCGGCTGGAACCAGTGCAGTTTATGCCAGCAGAAACGCGATCAGACTCACCCTCCATCTTGCGAATGCCTCCGTTGGACGCCCGCTCACACGCTGCGGGCGTCGGCGTTTTTTTTTAAAAAGCAGTTTGAGCATGCGCACAGGCAGCCATTCGGAGAATGGTGATTTTTGCGCATGCTCAACCCCCCCCCTTACATTTAAACTTTAAAGGTAAGCACTTACCTTTAAAGTTTAAACCCCAACCTGGCCTCCCTGTAGTCCCGGACTCCTCTGGGACGGTAAAGTAAGGGCTTTTAAATATATATATAAACAAACGCTCAGGGCGAAGGTTCGCCTGAGCGCATATCGCTTAGTTTTTTAAAAAAAAATGGCGGGGGAAAGCCGGAAGCCTCAGGCTTCCGACGGACGTGGCTAGGCACCGGTGGAGAGCGATCAGACGCCGGTTTGTATCAGAAGCCACCGTTGTACTCTGTTTACCACCACTTGGGACCTAGTGGCAGAGTACAACGGTGTAAAAGGATTTGCAACGGTTAGGGACGGGAGGCAGATGTTCGCCGTGTGAACGCCCGTAAGTACACCGGTTGGAACCGGCACCCTAACCGTTGTAAATCCGTCTGAACGCACCCTGTATGTTGGATTCAATACCCCCAAATTATGTGAAGGCTATGCTATATAAATGGCAGGCCAAACATTTGTCCTGAAGACTTGGTACCAGGGCTTTTTTTGTAGAAAAAGCCCAGCAGGAACTCATTAGCATAATAGGCCACACCCAACAGCAGAAACCTATTAGCATATTAAGCCACACCCCCATGTTATCAGAAGTGTGGTCATCCAGCCACACCCACCTTTTGCTTCTTATTCTGTTTACTTTGTTGTCAAAACCCTGGGCTTTTTTTGTAGCAGGAACTTCTTTGCATGTTAGGCCACACACCCCTAATGTAGCCAATCCTAATGAGTTTCTGCTGTTAGGTGTGGCCTATTATGCTAATGAGTTCCTGCTGGGTGTGGCCAACTCAGGAGTCAGCCGGAACTCTGTTCCTATGTGTTCCTGCCCAAAAATAGCCCTACTTGGTACCATATTTGGTTCCCCTTTCTTTTGTATCTGATTTCTCTCCTCCAATTTAGCCCTCTTAGCCATGGGGGAAGCAAGCTACTAATTGCACAAGCCCTAGCTTGCAACCTTGTTCAGGGCCTAATTTATTAATGCTTTTAAATAGCCTTGAAAGTGGGAGTCAAAGTATTTTCGTCTGTGAGACACACTTGAAAGTAGAGAGGACAATGAATGAATATTAAACTGAAGCGAAGGTTGCTATAATTCATGGAGGAGCTGCTTAAGCAAATTAATCACCCTCACAAAATTATACACACTGCTGGGAGTGGGATTTGACTTTAATTGTTTCCTCGTGTGGCCATCTAGGACTTAATTCAAACTGTCACTCTGCTTTTGAAAGCATTTATTATTCAGACAAAAGTGGAAAGTCGATTAGAACACTAACTTTACATTTAGTGTTTTATACCAAGTGCCAAGGGGGTGAGATTCCTAAATACTTTTTAATGTTGCAGGTATCAGTGGGTTTCTTCAGAGACCCAGGATTCATACATACATATCAAAGCAATCCTGTACTCCACTTTAAACCCATTGAAACCAATGTGGTTAGTCTGGAATAACTCTGCAAAGGATTACATTATGAAGCTGCCTTGTACTGACTCAGAGTCCATTTAGCTCAGTTATTGTCTTCTATGACTGTCAGTAGCAATCCCTGCGACCTACCTGAGATATTTTCTGTGGAGGTGCCACAGATGGAGCCTGGGACCTTCTCCAAGTAAAGCATGTGCTCTACTTTGTTTCTACCTCCAAATGTATTTGCCCTGGATTCTATCCTGCTGCATTTCTTCCAAGTATGGAGACAATATGCTTCCTGATTGGCCATAATCCAATCTATTCTATGCCACGGTGTTACTGGTATGCATTAAATGAGCAATGAGATTTTATTATGTTCTCCATTCCGTCTTTTATTTGTGTACTCTTGGGAACGGTTGAAGGTCTCAGCACCCGTTACAAGATCAGCTTCCTGTGTGCAATGATATTGTCCTGAAAATTTTGTCGAAACTGCCACACCTTAACTATTAAAAGCTGTTTATGCACAGTTTAACATATTTGATTGTGAAATAGCTTTTGCCCATCAGGTGTTTCCATTCCTGTAGTGATAAACAGTGCACCTGCAATTTTTGGAAAGCACTTCCATCTTCTTGTCTTTTTTTATGCAGGGCTTATTCTCCATTTCCCCTCACACACATGCACGTACAATATATTCGCATTGCTGTGTTCAAATGACTGAGCACTGCAGTGCATCACAGTCCTCCTTCCATCCCGCATCCTGCCTGTCAGCACTGCTCTACCCTGAGAAGTAGGTTCAACGAAGGTCATGTGCTGAGACTCACAGTGCCATCCGAAGCAGAGCTACACCTTTCTAAGCACATTGGTTTCAATGGACTTAGAAGGGTGTGATTCTTCTTCAGATGGCTCTGCCAGTGCAGCAGTCCAGGACAAAGCCTCATCCTGCAAATTATGATTCCCTCTTTTCATTTCATTTCATTTCTGGCCAACATTGTGGTGGTTTCCAAGATTGAATTCAGCAGTAAATGAGAGTGGAGGCGACTCCATCTCACTTCAGCACGGGTCTTAAACTATCCTGTCAGATCCCTATCTACCTTGAGTAGTGCACTCATTGGCTTGTCATAGACATTTCAATCAAACGTATCACCTCCAGTTCACCCTTCTGCAAATGGCTTTCTTAGCCTGCTCTCTCATGAGAGCAGCCACGCCATTTCCCACTATACTGTGATTTAGCTTGCTGTGGCAAGCTGTAATTATTATTTTTTTAAAAAGTTTTAAGAGAAAATAATGCTTTATGGGTAAGAACTGTTGACTGAACAATGGTGAGCATTTATTAATTCTTGGTTCATAGTAATATGTGCAATAATTGATGTGCACAAAGAGGCTTTACCATGGATCAAACAGACCATGTTTTTGTAGATGCATTTCATTGTTTGCTAGTTTTGGAATTTAGCTGAAGTGTGTGTATTTATGTGTGTGTGTGTATTAAAGGCAAGCCGTTATTATTTTGACTTGTCATATATTTTTTCCAGATTTAAAAAAAAATCCTGATATTTGTAGAACATTTCTCAAATTGTCAGTTTAAGTGTTAATTTTCTGAGTGGCATCCCACAACCTGACAAATCTACCCCTTTTATGGCAGCAGCATTTGAAACAACTCACCATGCAGATTCTTCTGTTCGCTTGGAGACATTCCACATAAGCAACCAGGTCTTCCTGGAGGCATCAGCATCGATATAGAAACCGTTCCTTATTGAAACCTGGATTAGATGTCTCAGCCAGGTATGGAGAGTTGCCATACCAAAGCAGCCTTCCCGGTGGGTCTTCCCAGTGGTCCTTAGACAAAGTAAATTGGGTACTATTGTGTGTGGGGGGGTTAAGTTTGACTCAGGGACTTTGGGTTCATATTTGAAACATAAAATCCCATTTATGAGAAATATAAAATGACACATAGATCCTTAGCTTTTTAAAGAAATCTCAGTAGCAGCTGACTGGGAGCAGTGGTGGCATGCCTGACCTTAGCTGGCTGTGCAGGCGGGAGGTGGGTATGGGCTTGCAGAATCAGGTCTGTTTCTAAATTAGTGATGTGCATGAATTCCAATGCATCTGGAATATGTATGGAAATTACAGCCAAGTTTCTAATTTAGACTGAATAATGTGGGAAACGAGCACAAGAACTGACGCATTCCTTTTTGCTGGTTCTGTTTCCTGTCCAGGTATCACATGCATGCATGCATAAAAAAGGTCAAGATTCCAAAAAGAGCTCAGGAGTTTGTGTAGCACACAATGAGCCCCTGATGTTCTAAACTTCCTGTAATATAGATCAGGGTGTGTTTTTTTTTACTACTTAGCAAGAAACATCAGAGTTATTTACCTCCATTTTGCACTTTTGTGTGTGTGGTTAACGTGCATCAGAATCAGATTGTAGTCAGGTTCTCAGAAGGTGGTAAAAGTATATGTGTATGAGTGACTTGTGCTAGTCTCTTTTCATCACAGAGATATAAAGAGAAATGTGCAAGCAGTTTTTATCTGGATCACCTGGGAATCACTGTGGGTGGAAAAGCTAAAAGATATCCAGAATCATTATTGAGGAAAACTGCCTGCCTTTATATGATTAAAATTCAATCTTTCATTTAAAAAATACAAAACTGCTCCAGGAGAGGAGAAATAGGAATGTGATGTCAAAGCTGCCAGCTCTGCATACTTGGCTTCTGCTTCCAGTTCACAGTGGTAGTTTCCCTTGAACTCATCCTCCTGTAGTGGTCAGAATGTTAAACTCAGGCCTCAAACACTTGGGTAGGAGTCACATGTCCGTACAGGAAAATCAGGAAGTGAATGATTACCAGAGGTCATTTCGGGGGGGGGGGAACGGGGGGGAACGCAGTTCCTCCGGGTGAGGTGCAGGGTGGCGGGGCACCTGACGAAGCCCCACCCCCTGCTTCCGGCCAGCCCTCATTCAGCCAGGAGGAGGCAGGAGAAGAGGGAGGGTAAGTTGCTTCCTCCCCACCTCTCCCCACCCCTGCCTGCCTGGGGCCAGGGAGGGCCTTGGCGGGGCTTCCTCGCACTTCCGCCGGCCTTGCAGGTCCACCGCCAGGCCCCTGATCTCAGGGGGTGTGGCATATGCTAATGAGTTATGCTAATGAGTTCCCCTACGAAATGACCCCTGATGATTACTAAAGTGCAATATTCAGCAATGTATGGATCATAAGAACATAAGAGAAGACAGTGTTGGATCAGGCCAGTGGCCCATCTACACAATGGCCAAAAATACCAGGTGCCATCAGGAGGTCCAGCAGTGGGGCCGGGACACTAGAAGCCCTCCCACTGTTGCCCCCCCCAACACCAAGAATACAGAGCATCACTTGCCCCAGCCTGAGAGATCCTATCTATAGTAAAGGTAAAGGTTCCCTTGCTCTTAAGCCAGTCAAATCCGACTCTAGGGTTGTGGTGCTCATCTCCGTTTCAAAGCCGAAGAGCCAGCGCTGTCCAAAGACATTTCTGTGGTCATGTGGCCGGCATGACTAAACACCAAGGCGCATGGAACACTGTTACCTTCCCACTGAAGTGGTACCTATTTATCTACTTACAATTTCTTGCTTTCGAACTGCTAGGTTGGCAGGAGCTGGAACTAAAGACGGGAGCTCACTCCGTCATGCGGCACACTTGGGTCTCGAACTGCTGAACTACCGACCTTTCACAGCCTGCAATTCAGCGTCTTAACCACTTGAGCCACCACAGCTCCTTTCTATAGATGAGTCCTATCTATACCTTGTGGCTAATAGCCACTGATGGACCTCTGCTCCATATGTTTATCCAGTTTCCTCTTGAAGCCGTCCATGCTTGTAGCCGCCGCCACCTCCTGTGTGAATTCCGTGTGTTAATTTGGGTGAAGAAGTACTTCTTTTTATCAATTCTAATCCGACTGCTCAGCAATTTCATTGAGTGCCCACAAGTCCCATCCTAGCAGCAAATTCCTACTGGATCACTCACACTCCCTCATCCTTACCTATTTTCCTGAATTTTTTTTAAGTGATAAGATTGAGAAAGGAAAGGAGAGAGAAATAATGTATGCTGCTCAAAGCTCCTTGGTGAAAGGGGAGGAGAGATGTGTGTGTGTGTGTGTGTGTGTGCATGTGTGTTTATATCTGCCAACAAGATGGTGAGGCCAATTGCAGAGCACAGCATCCCTTGTTGCTGGAAACATTCTAGGGACCCTAGCTGGAAATAAACAAAACAGTCAAATTTTATGCAGACCCCCCCCACCGCCAGTTCTTCCCTTCCTTTGCCTCCAACAGCCCCTTTGTTCCAAATATCCTGCAGATGAGTTAATGAGTCATCTCCTGAAAGATCAAGTATCAGCTGGAAGAAGGTATGCTTCAAACGCAACAGACGCAAACTCAAATAATAGCTGAATGTTCCTAATAGAGAGCATTATATCATAGAATCCCATAGAAGAGATTAACTATAACAAAAGGAAATGAAGCAGCAGATTGGATAATGTTTCTGATTATAACACCTCTCCCCATCACAAAGGTGATAAACTAAATGGGAATCTTTATATTAGATTTCATGGAAACTCTATATTAGAGCTGCAGGGTAGGCCCATGCTTCACACACATCAAACAAGATTCTGAAAGTACACCAGTGAGAATCTCTTGAAGCAAAAGTATGACGCATGTACATCAATAATATACCTGAATACACATGTTTGGGATTAATGTTTGGGCTATGGCTCCTTGATATGGAAGGGGGTGTTTTTCAGATGCATAAATTTTTCCCCACCATAGAGAACATTGGAGGGGATGGTGCAACCTGTTTGGGGGCCCGTAGAATTGGACCCCCTAGTTCAATGTTCCTGAAACATGGCGGGTATCTTGGGGAGAGGCTCCAGAAGCTACCCTGCGATTTTGGAGCCTCTCCCTCAAACCCCCTCCCCTCCAGCCCCCAGAATATACCCTATGTTTTCGCCATTGACTTCAATGGCCCATAGGATATAATGGGGCCGAACTGTGGGAAGCCGATTCAGATCAGAGAATCTGATTCGGGCTGCAGCAGCCTGAAAGGGGCCCGAATGGGCCATTTTTGGGGGTGCATTCAGTTCAGACGAACCAAATGCATATCCCTCCAGCAGCTGGCTTGCGGGCTCTCTGCAGCCACGGGGATCCTGAGCAAGCCAAGGGAAGGGAAGGTGGTTTAAACCGGCTCTCCTTCCCTCCAGCAGCCGGCTTGCTCGGGCTCCCTGAGCAAACCAAGGGAAGGGAAGGTGGTGGAGCAGCTGGAGACATTGAGCCTCAGCTCCACAAGTAATGAGCACTAGAGCCCCGCCCCCAGCAGCCCTCAGGCCGGAGCACCTGGAGCAGTCTTGGGAGGCGGATTGGCAAAAAGCAAAACCAAAAGTGCAGGAACTCGAGAGAACTCCAGGAATGGAGCCGGTTCCTCTTCCACAG
>NW_015163641.1:158957-183648 GCF_001447785.1 Gekko japonicus | reverse complement strand
CTTCTTCTTCTTCTTCTTCTTCTTCTTCTTCTTCTTCTTCTTCTTCTTCTTCTTCTTCTTCTTCTTCTTCTTCTTCTTCTTCTTCTTTATTGCAATGTGGTATGGCCTGATATTATGTTCTTATTCCAGTGTGGGGTGTGTGGGGGGCAATGGAAGCTGAGTGATAGGGTCTCTCCAAGTGATTGCCAGAAGTGAGATGTGTCCTGGTCTTGTGTCTTACAGATAATCTTACAAATAGTCCTTTGCATTTATATCATGCTTTCAACTTTAAAAGGATCATAATGCTGATTGTGTGAACTTAGGCAAATCACGAGTGGTAGAGCAGTTGCATCAGTGCTTAGTTCTTGTGGCCCTTTCTTACACGCCCAGGGAAATGCTGATCACCACTTTGGGGCAAGGAAGCAATTTTTCTCCAAGCCAATTTGGCCCCTAATGATCCTGGAGGTTTTTTTAATCATATTCTGGGTGTGGAACAGGGCACGTCAGCACCTCTGTCAGGCAGAAGCACCTGAGATCCTCCCCCTCCCCTTTTCCTTCGCCTGATTTGGAGGCGAAGGGAAGGGAGAGGGGGGAAAGAATGGATCCCAGGTGCTTCTGCCTGTCAGAGGGGCTGGTGCACACTTCCGGTGATGTCAGGGGGTGTGACATATGCTAATGTTATGCTAATGAGCTCTTGCAGCTTTTTTTCTATGAAAGGACCCCTGATTAAGGCACCAACGTGCAACTCTTCCAAAAGACAACAGTTCACATACTTCTTCATGTTGCATTATATGGACTGCATTATATGGACTTTTGTCTAGTATTTTGGTATTATTTGTTTCCAAAGATTTGTTGTAATTTGTATAATGTAAGGTGGTGATGGTAATAATGATTATGAGATTAAGAGCACACAAATAGAAAACACAGTTATTTTTGTAAAAAATCATTTATTGTAATTCAGCGTGTTATTTATTCAGAGCAGCATCTGCTGTCACAGTTACGACTTTTCTTTTTGTTGTTACATGCATTATAACTGTGATCCCTCTTGTTAGATTGGGGACTGTGGAGCCAGCCTGTCAAAGAGGGGGTTGCACTCCCCTGAAGGAGCAGGTTTGTGGCTTGGGGTGTGTGTGTCAGTCAGACAGTCTTTATTAATGGCCCAAGGCCAGCATATGCTTGGGGGGGGGGGTGCACTACTGGATTCTGGGCTACGGTTGGAGGCTCAGGTTTCCAGAACACCCTCCCTCTCGAGGCTCACCTAGCACTTACTTTACTTTCTTTCAGGCGCCAGGCCAAGATACATCTTTTCCCAGGCTTTTAAATAGGGGGTTTATCTTTTCAGTTTTTTTAATGGTCTGCTTCTGTTTTATGGATAGGTTTATGCCATTTATGTCCAACAGCTTGTTTTTAATAGCTTGTTTTTATATTGTGACATTGTTTTAATTGTAAGTCACCTAATGCAGGATTCTGAAGAGGAGGCACAGAAACATCATAAATACACAAATAATTGCCTTTTAACCTTATTGTTCTATGGCAATGAACAGATTTTTAAGCCCTCCAGTGGTGCAGGGAGGAAAATGGTGGTGAGGCAAGAAAAATAGTTCTGACATAGGTGACAGCTGCAAAAATGCATCCCTTCTCTTCTACAAGGCATGCAGAATCATTTTGACCACAAACTCCCCCCGCCCAATAACACCAAAATGTATCTGGGAAAGGTCACAGTATGGGGAGTGGGGGGTGGGAGAAGCAGGATGAAAGGGGGATGTCATGTGGATGTTCCCAAAACCAACATTGCAGTAAGGAAGCGCAGGCAGAGCTAAACAGTAGATGTGTGTGGAAGCAGTTTGTGATTAGCCAGCTATCTGATATGAGGCATACCTAAGAGATGCAACTATGGCTGCGGTCACACACACTAAATAGTCTGCTTTCAATTCATTTTTAGTGCACTTTCCAACTGGATTTTTACTGTGTGAACTGGCAAAATCCAGTTGGAAAGTGCATTGGAAGTGGTGGTATATGCGGTAAGCCTACAGCACCCGGTATTCCCAGGCGGTCTCCCATCCAAGTACTAACCAGGCCCGACCCTGCTTAGCTTCCGAGATCAGACCAGATTGGGCGTGTTCAGGGTGAAGCATTGGAAGTGGATTATTTAGTGTGTGTGACCGCAGCCAGTGTCTCAGGAAGAGACAGAGACCCATTCCCCTGGAGAAAATGGCTGCTTTGGAAGGTGGGCTCTATGGCATTATATCCCATCGAATTCTCTCCCCTCCTCAAACCCCACGTTCCTCAGGCTCCACCCCCCCAAATCTCCAGGTGTTTCACAACCCACAGCTGGCAATCCTGGTTTTATTTAGACAGCTAGTGAGTTGTTACTTGCAGCACCTTTTGTATTGTCTTAGTGTGGTGTCATGCAGAAGGCTGAACCTATTTCTGCCACTTGACATCACAGAGCCTTGTATGACGCAAACAAGGCCCGAACATTGGTCCCCTGGGCTAAAGAAAAGATAGTTCTAGTTGTGAAGTGACATAAATCTAATCCAGGCCAATAGTCTTCTTGAACAGCTTACCTATCTGCTCCCTCTATGTTTGAGGAGTCCAAATACCCACACCGAACTGTAAGCTCCTAATTTTGTTCTAGTGCAGCCAATGAAAAGTCCCATCCTCTTTGCTAACAAAACAGTTCCTAGAATCATGCTCCATTAAACATTTTGTTGTTGTTGTTGTTCAGTCGCACAGTCGAGTCCGACTCTTTGCGACCCCATGGACCCCATCACACCAGGCCCTCCTGTCCTCCATCCTCCTCTGGAGTTTGCTTAACTTCATGTTCGTTGCATCGGAAACACTGCATTTGACCAAATGCATATTTACCAGTGATCTAAGGCCCTTCCTGCAACCATCTTTTTTGTCGTTTCTGAGCACATCTCAATTTTCCATTCTGCATTCCCTCCTGCTTTCACTGCCACTTTTTGTTGGGGCTTCTTCTTGATTCCGCATTTATTTTAGGGGGGTCAGCACTCAGACTGCTTCCAACACACTGTTGACTTGCACTTTCCAAAAGTGTGTTTGCCGCAAACCTTTGTTCTGCTCCATTTTGAAATTGAAATGAATATTTAAAGTAAAATCTGTGAATATTTAAGTGCTGCCCACTGCACTTCCCTGTTTCAGCATCTTTCTCTTTGGTCCATGTTAGGCAGCCAATTTACATGATAACAGGTTTCCTCATGGGCAATTCCTGGATTTTCATATTTGTTTAGAGTCCACAGCACTTTGGAGGATGGGAGAGCTAATGGAAAAACCAGTTTTCCAAGAAGCACTTCTAAGCCAAACAGACTTTGATCACAAACAGTTCCCTCAAAACAGAGACTGATGTATGGATTGATGGTTTGCATTTTGATTTGTTACTAAGCATTGATAATTGTATATTATCCCTGGGTTATTCCCATTACACAATGTTAGCAAACATTGCCCTTTTAACACTGAAATGCCTCATCCACTCAATGTCATTCCAATTTTCCTGGGAGAATTCCTCCCACCAGCCAGGGCTCTGTGAAAAGGAAGAGAGAACATGGGGCACTGAAGGGAAGGGAGAAATCTCATGCTGGCACCTTGGCTACTCCTTTCCCAAAGGATAAGAGCAATCAGGGCTCAAAACACAATTCCTTCTGTGAGTATGCAGAAAGCATAATCTGCAGAGACTTGACTTTCTGGCATGAAGCACCAAAGAATAATTACGTATGCAGAATGAAAGGAAATTATTCGAATCAAAGACATTCCGCCTCAAGTTCTGGGGAAATCGGGAGTAAAGACTGAATGCAGAAAGGCCCTAAAAACCAGTGCATTGTTCCTGTCTAGGAAAGCTTCATCTGGGCCAAGAGCTGGAGACTGCTGTCAGTTCATATTGTAAACTGATACCAAAAAGAGACCCTTCTCTTCCATAGGTGCAATTGCATTTTGGATGGGCTTTGGGGTGATCGGATGTCTCCTCTAGTTTTTCAGAGGACAGTTCTCCTCTTGTTGAGGCTTGATGTGTTTGGGTTCTGATTCTGTCCAGTAAAATTGGCTGACTTTCTCTCCCCCCCCCTCCCCGAAGAACCACTTTGTAAATATTTAAATGACAGCTTGTCACTCAAAAAGCTGAGCTTCATCTGCTGCCCCAAGATAGACACGAGTATGGCTGCTGCTAGAGGCTCTTTGGTTCTTCCCACCCCAGTGCCCAAAGGCTAGGTAGCCTTATTAAAACAATATAGTGTTTTAGAGAGAAATTGCATTTCTGCTTCTTTGTCACGTTCCCATCCAGCTCCGGGCTAAGGAGAGCTTTCTTATACTGCTAATTGCTTCAGATTTTTTTTTGCTAATGATAGGCTGATGAACTGCCACCCTCGGTGGGCTTCCCCTCCTTTCTTTTTGACTGTTTTGATCATCACTGTAATCCAGCTCCTCTCTCTCTAGCCAGGCCCAAGGTAAGAGTTTTTTAGGACGCTAATTGCTTGCTACGTGAGGATGAGCTCCTCTGCACTCATTCCCCCCCCCAACCCCCCCTTCCCGTATTTTCCTCTTTTGAGAATGGAGACAATTTTGAACACCTACAGATGAAGCAGAAAAGTTTTAAAGATTCTTGCTTTTGCTTGCTTGATGGCCAGCATCCAGATGGGGCCTGGGTTCCTTCTGGAATTACAGCTGATCTGAAGTCTACAAAAAAGAAGGGGGAGGAGCAGGAGGAGGAGGAGTTTTTAATATTCCATTTTTCTGTACCCTAAGGAGTCTCAAAGTGGTTTATAGTCACCTTCCCTTCTTCTCCCCACAACAGGCACCTTGTGAGGTTGGTGGGGCTGAGAGAGTTCTGTGACTGGCCCAAGGTCACCCAGCTGGCTTCATGGGGAAGACTGGGGAACCAAACCCAGTCCTCAGATTAGCACCTGCCTCCCTTAACCACTTTACCATGCTGGCTCTCTCTGGATAAGGAAGCTTTGGAGGGCAGAATCTATAGCAGTGCACCCCTACTGAGCTCCCTCCCCTCCCTAGGGTTGCCAGGACTGGCAGTCCCTCGGAGCTTTGAGAGGTGGGGCTTGGCTTCTCACAGCATCACACAGCGTGCAACATCACTTCCAGCAGTATAACTGGAAGTGACATCACTAGCTATGCCCTACTAATCTCCCCAATCTTGGTTTTACCATATAGCTTTATCATAGAGATTTGGGGGATTGCTAGAATGTTGCTGTGATGTGTGATGTCACTTCTGGGTATGCAGCAGGAAGTGATGTTGCAGCATCACCATAATGACTCTTACCCCTCCCCCATATTTCTCCCACTTCTGCACTAGGCCTGAGCTGGAGTGGGAGGTCTAGGGCTGCCAAAGCCCCTGGGGGGGCAGATTTCCCCCTGCTTTGGAGGCCCAATTTCCACCGCCGCGGAATCGGGCCCCGGGGAAAACCCCACCCCGGCGTCAGCACGTCACATCCGGCTGACGTGCATGCGGTGTGTGCGCGTGCTGAGGACCCCGACCAGGAGCCACCCGCCGCAAGGTAAGAACAATTTGGCAACCCTAGGGAGGTCTCCCACTATAGCATGAGACCTGGTTTCCTGCCCCTCTCCAAACTCCTCCTTCCTCAGACACCACTCTTAAATCTCCAGGAATTTTTCCAAGACAGAGTTGGCAACCCTGATTTGTTTGGTTATCACCGCTCTCTTGTTTTTGTTTTTAAATTCTGGACAACATTAATGAATCCTAATGTCAGTAGTCTTGTGGATACTTGAATGAATTGTTGGAATAGGGATATGCTAATGTTAGTGATACTGATTATTGTTTCCCCTTACATTTCAGTTTTTAATGTTTTTATTACATAAATGCAGATTAAGTGCAGTATATCTGGAGTATTTCAAACTTTCACTCCTCCCCGCAAAATTATTTCCTTAGTACCAACGAGGTAGCTGTGGAAGCTTGATTCCTGAGGAAGCACGGGGGCTTAGAACTTAGGGCTTGTCCATGCTTGGGCTCCTCAGAGAGAGTGGTGGATCCAGAGGTGGATTTTGGTGCATGACAACATTTTGCCAGATTTGGTTTCCCAAACCCTGCTTTCGGATGCAAACTATGATTGCACAGCAGCCATTGCAAAGTTTTTGGCAGCTATTACTTCTTCTAGGCATAAAGGCTCAACGTTAAATTAAAATTCTTTAGAAGAAGTAATTATTATATGGTTTTTGGGTTGCTCAAGACCCTTGTGCCCGTGAACAAAGAAGGGGATAGAAAGAAAATAAAAGCTTGGGCTCCTCTTCTCCATTGTGGAGGCACCTTTTGGCTCTTTGAAAGACATTGGCCTTACATTGGCAGAAATGCCTAGCACCCAAAGAACAGGTGCACTCCACAAGGGAGGACTGCTTCCACAACAGACAAGGAACATGAAGAGAAAAAAGGTATATGATCCAGTCAGGGTACCCATTTGTACCTGCACCTGTAGGAAGAGCTGCTAAGGCTAAGCAGACTGTGTGGGGTGAGTCAAAGACAGGTAGAAGGGAGAGGCCGTGCAAAGTTCTATAGTAACCCCAAGAAGGTATTCAAGGTATGATTTTGCTGGATCCAATTTTCAGGACAATTTCCAACCAAAAAAGAATTACATCCTTTGGATAGTATAGAATATTGCTTATGTTTTAAATCAAGCTTTTGGAGTTAAACAAGTTAAATTCAAGCACTTTGACTTAACATTGATTGTGACCTGGGAAGTTTCTTTCTTGCTGCTGCTGTTTAAACTGAACCTTTCATTTATCTGTACCATCTGGCATAAAATAGAGGAGTATTGAATTTCAGCCACAAATAACGCTTGAAGAATCTTCCACATAAAGGGTGTAGAACCAATTTCCATCCATTCTGATTACACCATTGCAGAAAATTGGTTTAAGCATTTCAGTTCAAATAGATCACTGAGACCTTTCCCCAAGGCCAAACAGAAAAATCTGTGCAAGAACAGGTCACTACATTCAAATTTCTAGAATGCAAGACTGGTCTTGACCACCAGGCTATTCTTCCACACTACAGCAATGTCAGAAGATACTAAGCACAGGGAAGAGCTGTCAGCTTTTGAACCAGGCTCCATTAATGGTCCTTTGATATGCAGCAACTGGCAGGTGATCATGTTTAATTCCTTGCCATGAGAACCTCTATCTGCAGATTTCTACAAATGAAACCTCAGTTAAAGGCATAGGAGCAGCCAGTTTGGTGTAGTATTATGTTTGCGGACTCTAATCTGGGAGAACCGGGTTTGGTTCCCCATGCCTCCACTTGCAGCTGCTGGATGACCTTGGGCAAGCCATAGTTCTGTCAGAGCTGTCTTTGAAAGAGCAATTCTCACAAGAGCTTTTGTTGTGGGGAGGGGAAGGGAAAGGGATTGTAAGCCGCTCTGAGAATCCAAGTGAAGGGCGGGGTATAAATCCAATCTCCTCCTCCTCCTCTTCTCATCTGTGGTGGTGGAGTGTCATCAAGTGGCAGCTGATTTATGGCAATCCCATTGGGTTTTCAAGGAAAGAGATATTCAGAGGTGGTTTGCCATTGGCTGCCTCTTTGTAGCAACTCCAGTCTTTCTTGGTGGTCTCCCATCCAAGTACTAACCAGGGCTGGCCCTGCTTAGCTTCTGAGATCTGACAAGATCGGGCTACCCTGGGCCCTCCAGGTGAGAGAAGTTTTTATCTCATCTGTTGGTAACCCTAGAGAAGAGTGACAATAGAGACAAGATATTAAGCAATGCAAATCAAATGAAATATACAGAGAGGAAGAGTTTACTAATGCTTGTTCCTGCTTACCAGCCTTATTCGAGGTTACTTATTCCTGCTTACTAACGTTATTTAAGGTTACTCAGAAGTTAAGTCCCAGTTGGCTAAGGTTACTAAGCACCCAGAGGCACAAAAAAAAGCCTAGCTGGGTTCCTGTACAGAGATCAGCAGGATAAAGTTTTTCATTGCATCGATCTAAACTGTGGCTTAGGTTCAAACAGGAGCACAGTTTAGTGACTCAGTTTCCTTCCCTGTGTGTAGCTGCAGCGACAACAACTTTTCTCCCTGTTCCTGACCACACTAAATCCTGGAGTGGATTAGGGCAGTCTCAAACATCGGCCCAGATTAAAGGAACAGAGTTGTCAAGAACACCACATCCCGTCAACTGTTACAGATCAAACTACTGGAGCAAAGATTTGTGTCCAAAGTGTAAGCTTTCATGTGCAAGCACACTCCCTCAGACAAACTGAAACAAAATTTCTTCAAGCCTTACATACAGGAAGATGGTGTGTGTAAGCATCAGGAAGGACTAGTCAGAGTTAAGATGCATAAATAAAGCTGAGATTGGATCAAGGTGGCAAGTTCAACAAAAGGCAGCAAATTAGCACACAAATGCGAGAGCTAACAAACAGATGTGAGAAGGAAGCCTGAGTCCAGTAGATCACACAACTGTCAAAGGAAAAGCCAATTCAGATGTTGGCTTCTGCCCAGTTCAGAATTAGAACTTGCTGCTATGCCAACATTGCTTCAGTTTTCCAGAGGGACAGAGAACAGGCTTCTCCCACAATGGTAGACCTCTGATGCTGTTGACCTATGCATTTGCAGCAAGTGTTTTTTACTTGGAAAAGTGCCTGGCTAAGTATAATACTAACCTCTATCAAGTGTCCTAAAGACTACAAAGTGACAGCCAAATCCTAAACAGAGTTACTACCTTCTAAATGAGTTGAAGTCAGTGGGCTTAAAAGGGTGTGAAACTGTTTTGTCTTGTATTATTTGTCTGCTGAGATTAGTGAGACTTATCCACCCACTGGTGGAAAATAATGATAGAGAGAGACTGATGGATCTCTCTGTGGAAGGAATCCCATGGTTTCGGCGCTACAACTGATACCCAATGAAGAGAGCTGTGAGTCTCAAAAGCTTATACCCTCCAAATCTTGTTGGTCTCCAGGGTGTTATTGGGCTCAAATCTAGCCATCTGAAACTTTTTCAGGTTGCCTCCTACCTAGCCTCAAATGATGGGGGCACGGGCACATAAAGCAAGACCCCCAAAGATGACTGTAATGATCAGTTTAGTCTTCCTCCTGTAAAGCAACAGTATTCAACCATTGATTTAGGACTCTTATCAGCTTTTTAAGGACTGTGTACAGAGAGCAAGGGTACCACAGCCCCTGCCTCTGTTTGCACTCCCACTGAGATGGGCAGCAAGACAGCTAGTCAAAGTCAGCACTGGAGAGGATTTTTAGCATGGGCAAGTTAAGACACTCGGGCTCTTCCTGTCATGTGGTTCTGTTCTCACATCTGATATCAAATACTTGCAGTTCAGGGGGACCCTGGTGCATCTTGGGAGTTTAAGGCGGGTTCTACGTTTGGAAAGGTAGAATACCACTGTTCTATAATGTGGTGGCCTTCCATTATGTGAATACTGCTACTGAATCACAACTTATCCTTAGGGGGTTTCTAATCACCTGGGAAGGATACAGAGTTTCAGGAAGGATACTGGTAAGAAGACTAAAATAATGAGGAGGGACATCTCCCGTTGCCCTGCTACGCTCCATTGTTGATTCCCCCACCCCACCCCCATACATAAATTATTTTTAAACCAACACAGCTCAAGTGCTTAGATGTGAGGTTTTATTAATCTTTTTTTCAGTTACAGTGTTACCCCACATACAAAATCAAATGCCAAATCTTCCCAGCTCTATAATTAACTAACCACCTGCGTGAAGATTAAACTAGTGAACTTGTAAAAAGAATGTGAGCAATCCATAGAAAAATCTCTGAAGCCTGAAATAAATCTATCTGCTCCCTTAAGATTTACATGACTGGGCATTTGCCTGAGATGTACTGAAGCCCAAGGCCAAATTCTATCCTGTTTTGTCAACCGAGCTGTTGCTACACCTCGAAACCTGGTTCGGCAAGCAGTTTCAGGTTCCACCACCTGCTCTTCTTGGGATGGAGGTGATGCAATACTCTTGATGACTATGCTTTTTAACTATGTGCGGCTTTGCAGGAGCCTCACGTATCCTCTGAGGATTTCCTCCCCCCCCCCCACTGTGTGATGCCTGTGGCACACACCTGCACCTGGCATCACCTGGTACAAACTGTACATAATGCATTATTCTCCTCCCTCCCTCCCTTTTTTTCATACTGAACACAATGAAAAAAGTGTTTTGGAAAAAGTCACAAAAACTTGTTGGCTGTTACTTTGGAAAGCCCTAATAAAAGCTATTACACAGTTGTTATTGTGGGCTACTGATTTGCAACCTACTATTAACCGTTAAAAACAGTTCTGACGATGGTCCAGTGCTCACATCATGTTCTCCATTAGGGCTGTCTCTAGGCCAAAAAGCACTCTCTTCTACTCGTTCAGCCTTTGAATGACATTTTTTAAAATTGCTTTTGTAGCCCATTTTGCAATTCTGATGCATGGTTGGCATCAGATGACCATGACATAACATAAGAAAATAAAAACAAGTTTGCTTATACTGGATTATTACTAAGCTCATCATATTTACATTTATTTTTTTTCCTGGTGCTGATAATATGTAGTTATGCTCAGTCATGTGCCAGATCAGCTCGTGTAGTGCTCACCAGTTGTAAGCAGCTATTTGGATGCTTCCAACTGAACCTGGATGCATCATATTGCTTTCTCACAGCTGCCCCCACCCACTGTCATCCTTCTCCTGCTACATCCAATTTTTAAAAGCCACATGATATAAAAACAAAAAAACCCATAAACACTTCAATTTCAGATTTTTGAGGGTCTTGTTACTTAGGTTTCTCTCTGTTCTTTCAGCGTTTGCCCATGAACCCAGCTAATTTTCTTGTAATCCCTTCTTAAATACATGCTGCCAACAATGCAGGTACAAAACACAGGCAATGCAGTTTGCCTGATGTAGGCCACTTACAGGATGCTTATGACTCTGCAGACACAAAGAAGGAAAGAAATACAAGCTATTCCATGTACAAGACAACTGACTTGTTGATTTAATGAGCTGAACATAGGATTGCCAGGCAATCAGTGGAAGATTGGGTGGGGACATAGGGGATGCCATCAGTGATGGCGTGATGTCACTTCAGAAGTAGCACCTCTATAGGAATGACCTGAAACTCTATTTTCAGAGGTTCCTAGAGAGGAATGACATCACTTCCAGGTTTTCCATGGAGTGACATCATGCCCATCAGCCCAAATATCATTTTTAAATTTTATTTTTCTCCCCGCTGCCCCTCTAAGCAGTGGTGGGGAAGTAGAGTTGGGGGCAAGGACCTCCTGCCCCAACTGGTGTGTGCATGTGTGACAACCCTACCTGAGATGATCATTTCTCAGACTTGGCAAGAGCAACCGCAAGCTGCAAAGACCTGGCCCTGTTTCACAAGTGGATGTTGTGTAGATGCAAAACTGCTCAGCATGATACTGCTCAGGACAAACTCCACAAGGGAACATTTGAAGCAGTCTGATCAGCAGATGACCTTTTGTGTGGTTGTAATTCAAAATATAAGTTTCTTAATATCACAGTCATCCCTATGTAAACAATCACATAAACTCTCCAGTGGATATATTTTTAAAAAGGCTAACACAATGCTGGCCACATGGGTGATTTTTGCCAAGCTTGCAACTTTGGATGAATTTGTTTCAACTGTTCAGATGATGTTGGATTGAACAAATGGCCCATGACAGGCATTTTCTGAACCCTGTGCTTCAGGCAGTCACCTAAAACGCATGCCCCTAAATCTGGCCAGGCTTTCAGCACTCTCACATCACTCATGTTTCTCTTTTCCATCCACAGAATATAGATTGTAGGGTCCACGGGGAAGAGAACTGACATCTTTGCTTCCTTTACGCTTATAAATTGTGATGTTCAAACAAACAGAAGAGTTAATGTATTAATTGTGTCACATCCATTTTGCAATTTCTGGATATTTTCACCTCATGTCAGTGTGTTTTTAGAAGGAAAAAAACATTGCTACACTTAAAGGGAAGACTTTGTTCTTCAGTTAAACTAGCATTTGTATATATACCATGGCTGTGACCCAATTTTCAGTGCTGTTTAATGGAAGCACGTTTGCTGGGATTGGAAGGTTTTGATTAGAACATGTGATAAGGTTAAGCAAATTAGCTCCAAAAATGTCATGGAGCTCTGTAGAAAGTTTGCTGCACAGTGAAAACTGGAGTTTTGATTTCACTGTCTTTCTCAGCTTGTATAAAATGCTATATATGAGCTATCCCTTTAACAGTGAATTAGCAAGCTTATAATTTAATTTTTAAATTACTTTTACCTTTTCCTAAATGAAAAAAGAAAACAGTTCTTGAAAGCACCATCCCCCACCAGGCATTCAATGTTGCATCACCATTGGATGGTTTGCAGGATTGAAGGTCATTATCAATTGCTGTTTAATCAACCAAGTCATGCATGTAGGCAAAGGTTAACTGAGCATGAACCCATCTGACTTCCTTTGTCAAGTCAAGACAATCTGCAGACTAATAAAATTCCTCTGATTGCACTTAACAGCACCTGCTTTAAAGCTCAGCCTCATTAATAGTGTGCTAATGAGTCAGAGCCATACTACAAGGGCAGTGATCTGAGAGACTGGTCTCCCTTCATTCAAGGTTTCTACACACCATGTGATGATGACGATGAATTTTCAGTCAGATACTTGGTAGATGGCATTCTGCAATTCAAGATCTAGCCAAGTTCTTGGGAACTGCAGATGTATCTTCACAGGATTCTTTTCCAAGCAACACTGTCTTCTGGAGCTGAGTGATGAAGACGATGATGATAATTGATGATGCAAAAATTAAAATGCACTGATAGAGAAGTGTGCAATTTGAAGTAATATCAGGATCGTAAACAGTGTGTGCAAAATCCACCGGAGGAGCAACAGTGGAGTTATCGGTTCTTAGTTACAGAATAATCTTAAAGATGTTTTCCTTGGACATCTCACAGTGAGACTCAGTTCCATAAATGATGCCCAGACTTGAGATCCTGGACCATATTTCCAAGTAACAAGCATGCTTTTGAAATGTGATCCATCTGTACATAAAAGCAAATGTTCCCTGTCGATAATGGCTCCACAGTAAATAGCAAAGGAACAGCCAGGATCATGTGGAGTACCCAATCATTCCATGAAAGAACACTTTTGTACTGGACAGGCACAGATTCTAAAGGATAGTACGATACTGACATTGTTGCTTGTGTTGAATCACTCATTTCATTTGTCTCCTCTCATCAGACAGGTTTGTGACGCATTCTTGGGCATAACCAGAAACAAGAATGTCTATTTCATACCGTAGAAAAGAGCAAGAGCACCTTAAAGACTTTCTTGGTCAGCCTCTGAGAGGTTAATCTCTCTAATAAAAAACTTCTAGCCAAGTTATCAGTCATTACCTGAAACGAATATTCGAGCATCTCCAGGACTGCACAGAAGGTATCCCTTCTGGCTCCCTTTCTTTAGTCATTGCTTAGAGACCACAGGTGGTAAATGAAAAGTGCACAATAGGAGCAGGAAGAATGGGGGGATATTCTCAAGTGTTTGAAGGCTTGGTTGCATGCCATCCTTTTAAATGGAAATCCTCCTCAGCTCAAGAACTGTCGTAATGAGCCTTTGCTATTGAGTCTGACACTTCTTTTCTTAGGGCCGTTTTTCATTATTTCTCATTTGACTCCTTTTGACTAAATGCACGAATCCATTTCAAAAACAGAGATTAAGCCATCATTGGCACAGATGTTTCAGCATTAGCCGGAAGGGTATAATGAAGCTACACTGGAGCGTAGACAATGACGAGCATTTGAGAATTTCCCATCTATACTGGGGGAGATAACGGGAGAATATGCTGCAGAAGAAAACACAGCGTTGCCTCAAATTAAATAGAGGACATGAAAGGCTTTTTCTTGCTATAATTTCAGAGTCCACAGAACCCTCTTCTCCTTAAACATGAATAATGCATCCTTGCCATTAAAACATTTCTGAACAATTTTTGTATGCCATTATAATCAAGGATACAAAAAAATGTCATTGGGAAAGAAAGAAGCCACATTTGGTGGCATGTAAGCATATGTTTTACATCGCAGGGTAGTCTGTGTAGGGTCTAAAGGTACAGAGCCCGTTTGCTGTATCCTGTCCATTTTGTCTCCAGCTTGCAGGTATCTATTGGTTGGATTTAATGTTTACATATGGTCTACATGCATAAAGTCCAATATGTGTCGGATTAAACCACATGGTTCTTTCCCAGATTTTATCTGGGCTAATGGCACACAGTTCAGTTCATGGCTGCCCATTTCTGCTCTTAAAAATGGGGCTGGGGCGGACAGGTATTCCTCAACCTCCCATGCTGCAGTCTCCAGTGGGATTGGGGCCCCCATGGCATTTTGAAAAGCCAAGCTTTAAAATAGCACTGATTCCCCTTGGCAGATTCAGGGATTCTAGTTCGGCCCTCAGTGGGTAAACATGATTCTATTTTTCCATAGGATTTATACTCTGAGTGCTGTCCAAAGTCCAGTTTCAGAATGGTTTAGGTGATCAAGCCCACAATGCCTATGTAGCTTAAAGATACACCAGGATAACCAGAAGACGTGCTAGCACTAGTCTGCTATAACTCTGGCAACAGCATTCAGGGGACAGTCTAAAATCCCATAGATCACATGGAGAGTGAAAAATATTCCTCCCACCCTGCCCCCAAAAGCCGATGCAGCTTAAGATGCTAACAGAGTCATCTGAAAATTGCTTTGCTTTGGATGGCCTTGTAAGTCTGAAGCCAATCACAGTTCTCCAAAGCACTACATAAATGCCAGCTGAGACACTCATTGCTCAGATGGTGGTGTGTACAGCATAGATCTATATCTCTCTGGCCTTTTCCACACATACTTCAGACATAAATGAATGGGCAGGAGGGCTTGGGTGATAGGAACCCACATAAAAGCCTTCTTGCACAATCATCCAGTGATGAGAACCAAGATTGATGCTCAGACCCCTTACAGGTACTCCACTTAGGCCACGAAACCAAAGAGAACCTCCTTCTCCTTCCAAGAAAAGGACAATTCACCCCACATGGGCAAGTAAGGGAGCGGGTCACCCCGTCTCTATATGTGTACTGTTTTATTTATTTACTTTATCTATACACTGTCCAGTGCAGGATCCAGTGCAGCTTACATCATTGCTGAGCCTTTGTCCATGACCCCCAAGACCTCTTGGAGGAGTAGAGATGTGCCACAAGACTGGAGGAAGGCAAATGTTAACCCAGTCTTCAAAAAAGGGAGGAAGGATGACCCAGGAAACTACAGGCCAGTCACTAGGTCCTAGGGGAAATGTTGGAACAGATTTTAAAAGGGACAATCTGTGAGCATCTAAAGGACAAATTGGTGATCTGAGGAAGTCAGTATGGATTTGTCCCCAACAGGTCCTGCCAGACCAACCTCATTTCCTTCTTTGACTGAGTGATGGGCTTATTGGATCATGAGAATGCTGTTGACACTGTTTACCTGGATTTCAGTAAAGCTTTGGACAGGGTTTTCCATGATGTTCTGATGGGAAAACTGGAGGACTGTGCACTGGTGGATAGGGAACTGGTTGGAGAACTGCACCCAAAGATTAGTTGTCAATGGTATTTCATGTGATTGGAGGGAGGTGTCCAGTGGGGCGCCACAGGGCCCAGTTCTGGGCCCAGTACTTTTCAATATTTTTATAAATGATCTGGATGAGGGGGTGGAGGGACTGCTCATTAAATTTGCACATGATACAAAATTGGGAGGAGTTGCGAACACCCTGGAAGACGGAAATATTCAATGAGATCTGAACACACTGGAAAAGTGGGAGGATTTGAACAAGATGCGATTCAACAAGAATAAGTGCAGAGTTCTACATCTGAGTAACAGAAATGTAAAGCGTGCATACTGGACAGGGAATACACTGATGGGTAGCAGTGTGGGAACAAGATCTTGGCATACAGGTTGACTGTAGGCTAAATATGAGCAGTCCATGTGATGCAGCAGTCTTGGGGTGCAGCAACAGAGGCATACCATCCAAATCGCTGGATGTCATAGTCCCACTGTACACCACATTGGTAAGGCCACACCTGGAGTAGAAGAAAAAGAAGAAGAAGATTGGATTTATACCCTGCCCTTCACTACCCAAAGGAGTCTCAGAGCAGCTTACAAACTCCTTTCCCTGTCCCTCCCCACAACAGACACCCTGTGAGGTAGGTGGGGCTGAGAGAGCTCTGACAGAAACTGCTCTTTTTCAAGAACAGCACTTATCAGAACTACAGCTAGCCCAAGGTCATCCAGCCAGGTGCAAGTGGAGGAGTGGGGAATCAAATCCGGTTCTCCCAGATTAGGGTCCATGCACTTAACCACTAGAACAGTGTGCAGTTCTAGAGGCCTCACTTCAAAAAGGATGTGGACAGAATGGAGTGGGTGCAGAAGAAAGTAATGAGGATGATCAGGGGCCTGGAGACCAAGCCCTAAGAGGAAAGGCTGAGAGGCTTGGGCATGTTCAGTCTGGAGAAGAGGAGGCTGAGGGGGGGACTATAATCAAAGAGAATTATTGGACACATAGAGGAACAAAACCTGCTGAGGGAAAATCAGCATGACTTCTGCAAAGAGAAGTCCTGCCTCACCAAACTTTTTAAAGTTCTTTGAGAAAGTGAGCAAGCATGTAGACAACGGTTACCCAGTAGACAGTATATACTCAGACTTTCAAAAGGCATTTATTTATGTATGCAACTTTTAGCCCACCCTCTTCTGAAAGCAGGCTCAGGGTGCGGTACAACATAGCAGTAAAACATATAGATATAGTGCAATTCACGTAAAAAAATAAAACCCAGTTTAAACTACATGATGGTGAGATGCTAGCATATAGGCCATAGGAGTATAACAGTGACAAGGTACCTCACCAAAGACTCCTGAGTAAATGTAGCAGCCATGGAATAAGAGGATGGGTTCTTATGAATTAAAAATTGGTTAAATGACAGCAAGCAAAAAGTAAGAATCAATGAAGAGTTCTCACAATGGAGGGAAGTAAGCAGTGGGCTTTAGGTATAGGCTAACTGGTGAGATAGAAGATTTTATTGTATTTAGCCATAGGCCATTACAAACCACAGACAGAGAAGAGCACAATAAAACACAAAAATTGTATAAAATAAGATACAGTCCAACATTATAAATCCATAAAACCGAGGTTATGAACAGTTAAAACCGAGGTTATGAACAGATAAAACCGAGGTTATGAACAGTTAATTAATTCACAACATACCCACTAAAATCAGTATTAGCTAGGAGCAGTGTTGGCCCATATTTTCCTTGCAGCCAAGGCAAATAAAGCCATTCTATGGGATACATCAGCATTGGCATCGGCTAGCAAAAATATAATCTTCTCTGAGACTGAATAAAAGCTTAAAACTGATAAAATACCAGATAAAATTTTTGACCTAGGCTGGGAGTACAATGAGCAATTAAAAATGTAATGGGAGAGATCCTCAACAGCAGAAGAGCCACAAATACATAAACGCTGTGCCTTGGGTGTTCTGTTGTAACGGCCGACCAACACGGCCGTAGGCATTGATTCAAAGCGCAAACATGTAAAAGCTGCTCTAAGGTTATGATTATCTATATTAACCAGATAAGGTGATCTAAAATGATCATTCTTAAATGATTTAAACCAGGTAGCAGACTGTGTTTTTAAAATGAAGTGTCTATCTAGCAGAGCATCATGCTTAAATACCCATTCTCTGAGATCTAAGTTATTTGTTGAGGAGCTAAGGAGGTCGTCAGGAATGGAATATCTTAGTAGTAGGTTATTGAGGAAGCAAGAACGATCTAAGTCTTTAGATAGCATTGAATTAAAGGCCAGTTGGCTGAACGAATCAGTGCTAGCAGCTCTGATTTTCTTCCAAGATTTTAGAATCGCAAGATACACCCTCGCCCTTAGAGAAGGCAGACCAGTTTCTGCTCTCATCAGGGCAACTGGTGTTCCCTTAGGAAGAGCCAGGATGCGCCTTAAAAACTGATTTTGGATTGTTTCAATACTAGTGAGTATATCCTCTTTCCAACCCCAAACCTCGGCCCCATACAAGAGGTGGGGAATGACCTTACTTTTAAATAATTTTATAACAGGATCAATAAGAAAACCTCCCTTGGTATAATAGAACTTCAAAATGGATCCCACAATCCTCGTCGCAGATGCTTTTACTATGGCTATATGAGCGTTCCAGTTCAGATTCTCTCTAAATGTAATCCCTAAATACTTAAAGGTACTACTCTGATTTATTGAATTGCCAAGAATGCTCCAGGAGGAAATTTGAGCTCTTTTTCTAAAGACCATCACTTTGGTTTTATCAAAGTTAATGTTAAGGGTCTCTTCCTTACAGTACATTCCCAATTGCTGCAATAATCTTCTCATCCCGATTTTTGTAAGTGATATTAGGGCCATATCATCCGCATAAAGTAAAATTGAAATTTTATGCTTCCCAAGGGTAGGTGGGAAGAATTGCGGACCTGATAGCCTGTCAACAATTTTGTTTATATACAAGTTAAACAATAAAGGGGCCAGCACACACCCCTGTTTCACTCCTTTATGGATTGGAATTTTGTTAGTTAGAGACCCCGATGTTCCCACTCTAATCTGGGCACTAATATCTGTGTGTAGTTCACGTAATAAGAATAACAACCGCTTATCAATATTCAGATCTGCCAATTTTTGCCAAAGGCTATTCCTATCGATGGAATCAAACGCCGCAGCCAAGTCTACAAATGTTACGTATAAAGACTTAGTGGGACCATTTAAGCTTGCATAAGCCAGCTGGTGAAGAGTAAGGCAGTGATCAATTGTAGAAAGACCTTTCCTAAACCCTGCTTGATGGGGGTGGATGATGTGATTCTCAAAGACCCAGGCATCCAACTTGAACAACAGGTATTTACTATAAACCTTAGCTGCTATATCTATCAGGCTTATTGGTCTGTAGTTCCGTGGGTCTGTTTTGTCCCCTTTCTTGTGAATGGGGACAATAATACTTAACTTCCAACCAGGAGGGATTAAACCTGTGCCATTAATTTGTGTGAAAACCGTAGCTAGCACGGATGACCACCATGTGGGAAAAGCTTTGTAAAAGTCTGACGGAATCAGGTCTTCCCCAGGTGACTTCCCTGAAGCCAATGAGTTAATTATACCTTTGATCTCCCTTTCTGAGACTGGGGCCCATTCAGGGAGGTCTGGAGTACCTGAGATTGATCTCTGAGGCTGGGATGTCACTACAGGGCAAAAAGAGGCACAAGACCCAAAAACCCTGCTAAAGTGCTGCACCCACGTTTTGGGGGAGATATGTGCCACTGCTTGCCGGGAGGAGCTATTTAAGCCACTGGATACAATATCCCAGAAGCGTGCTTCATCCTTCCTTAAGACAGCCAGTTCAAGTTCATGCCATAAAGATTTAGCATAGTCCCTTTTCTTAGTTTTAATTAAGTTTTTATAATAAGACCTAAGTTGCAAGAGGTGAGGCATCAAATGATCATAATTGTTCCGTCTTACCAGTCTCATTAGGCTAACTGGGTCTGAACTTACTAAGACTGAGAGCAGGGAAGATCTTGAGGTTGTAGTGGATAGCTCAAAGAAAGTGTCAACCCAGTGTGCCGCGGCAATGAAAAAGGTAAACTCTGTGTTAGGGATGATTAGAAAGCAGATTGAAAATAAAATGGCTGATATTGCAATGCCCCTGTACTGTTCTATGGTGTGGCCTCATTTGGAATACTGTGAACAGTTCTGGTCACTGTATCTCAAAAAAGACATTGCAGAACTGGAAAAAATACAGAAGGGGCAACCAAGTTGTTTAGGGAGTTGGAGCACTTTCCCTATGAGGAAAGCTGAAGAGTCTGGGAATTTTCAGTTTGGAAAAGAGATGACTAAAGGGGGAGATGATAGAGGTTTATAAAATTAGGTATGAGGTAGAGAGAGTTGACAAAGATAATTTTTTTCTCCTTCTCCCAACATAGAAGAAGAAGAATTGGTTTTTATACCCCACCTTTCACTACCCGAAGGAGTCTCAAAGCGATTTACAATCACCTTCCCTTCCTCTGCCCACAGCAGACACCCTGTGAGGTAGGTGGGGAGGAAAGAGCTCTGAGAGAACTGTGACTGATCCATGGTCACCCAGCTGGGTTTTATGTGGAGGAGTGTGGTATCAAACCTGGTTCTCCAGATCCACCACTTTTAACCACTACACTACACTGGCTCTCAGAACTCAAGGGCATCCAATGAAGTTGATGGGCAGTAGATTTAGGATGGACAAAAAGAAATATTTATTTGCACAGAGAGTAATTAAAATGTGGAATTCACTGAAGGGAACTTTCACATTCAGAGGTACTAAACCTCTTAATCCCACAGTCAGGGAGCATCATTGGGGAAGGTCTCAGCCTCTGTGCCCTGTTGTTGGCCCTCCAGAAGAACTGGTTGGCCTCTATGTGAGACAGGATGCTGGATTGATCCAGCAGGGCTCTTCTTATGTTCTTATAATTGCACTCTTGAAGTATTTGAAAGGCTGTCTTTTAGAGGAGGACAAGGAGCTGTTCCTATTGGCAGTGGAGGACAGGTCTTGCAACAGTGGGTTTAAATGATGGGTGGAAAGGTATTGGCTGGATACTAGGAAAAACATTTTATGGTAAGAGTAGTTCAGCAATGGAATCAGCTGCCTAGGAAGGTGGTGAGCTCCCTGTCAATGGCACTCTTCAAGCAGCAGCTGGACAAACACTTGTCAGGGATGCTTTAGGCTGATCCTCCATTGAGCAGGGGATTGGACTAGATGGCCTGTATGCCCCCTTCCAACTCTATGATTCTCCTCCATTTTATCCTTGCAACAACTCAGTGAGGAAGGTTGGGCTGAAAGCATGTGACTGGCCCAAGGTCACCCAGCAAGCTTCATGGCAGAGTGGGGATTTGAACCTGTGTCTCCCAGAGCCTAATCCACCACTAAGCATTCTTGCACTCTTGTAATCATACTTGCCTCACCTGAAGAAGCGTAGGTTTTTATACCCTACTTTCCTCTACCTTAAGGAGTCAGACCAATGCTCCCTCTGTGAAATGTTGTGAGCCAAAATGCTACTTCATGAGCTACGAGTATTAAAGTTGCGAGTGGGCGGGCCTACATCTATCACATAAATTAGTTTTTTAGAACATTATTACTCCTCCTCTTTTCAAACGGCATCCAGAGAACAGGTCTACCTACCCCTTGCCACTATATTGGTAGACCTGGCCACCAGAGAAGGAAGTACTCAGTAAAACTTATTTATGTGTAACTAAACTTATATTCACACTACACAAGAAAAAAAATCAACATTGTCATTAATGCCTGCATGTAAAAAGAAGAAAAATAAGTCCCTGTATTAATGAGTGTAATTTATTAAATACCAGTGCTTAGATTTAGAAATAGTAATATATATATAAAAATGAATCCACAACAGATTTGCTACTGCAAGAATGCAGTTGGCAACTGTGCCGAACACTAAGCAGCATAACAGGAAGGGAGGGAGGGAGAAAGAAAGCAAAGAGATGGGGAGAGAAGAAAGAAAGAAAGAAAGAAAGAAAGAAAGAAAGAAAGAAAGAAAGAAAGAAAGAAAGAAAGAAAGAATCCCCCCGGTGCTGGTGGCAGGAGGTCCATAGAGGAGCCCTGGGCTATGTTCTCAGCAAAAGGCTGTCTGGGAGGGAAGGCAGATGTGTGTCCTGGGCCTCTGGACCTCCTTCCCTGCCAGAGAGGGCACCCTGCACCCCCCATGGTGCTAGTGGCAGGAGGCCCATGGAGGCCCCAACTCCCACCCAACAGACCTCAGGGGCCAGTACGAAGATGCAGGCAGTGGCTCATGGGAATGCCCATCCCGGGTCCATGGCCAGAGAAACAGCGGCCAGTATACCACAGGCTCTTCTGGAGGCCCAGCTGCCAACCACCCAGCCTCACTCAAGAGCAGCCCACAGAGCTTCCAGGCAACAGCCCCGTGGGAGCCTCAGCCTGCCAGCAGTAGCCAGCAGGATGCCAGCCTTTTTGCATGGGGTAGAACAACAACAAGAGACCCAAGCCCCAATTCAAAGCCTGCATCTTCTGTCTGTTACTCTACCACCTGCAGCTCACCAGCCATTGCTGGTAAGGACAAGGCTCCCACAGTACTGTTGCCTGGAGGCTCCCTGGACTGCTTCTGAGTGAGGGTGGCTAGTGGCCAGGCCTCCGGAAGAGCCTCTGGTGTCCTGGCTGCTCACTTCCTGCAACCCCTGCACTAAGACAATAATCTCTGCACTAAGGGATAAAAAATTGCACACTAGCACCAGCTAGCACAGCTTAGAGGGAACACTGGTCTCAACCTAGTTTACAGTCACATTCTCTTCCTCTCCCCACAGCATGCACCTTGTGAGGTAGGTGGTCCTGAGGGAGTTCTGAGAGAACTGTGACACTTGCATGCATGTGTGCCAATGAATACACTAAGTTTTTGAAAAGAGGCTAATGCCTTGATCCTCCTCCCACCATCAAGTATGTCGAACAGGGCTCCTGTGGCACAATGAACCCCCATTTTTCCCTGGGGTAGCAGAATGGCAGTCCACAAACTAGTTGGGTAACAACCTGTATCAGAAGAACTCAGCAACTAGAAACTATGTGCTCCCTTTTGAAACTGGGCATTGCATTTTCTGCTCGCTTTGATCATATTTCTGAGGATAATCTGAAATAAAAATAAACAACATGCAAGCAGCTGGAATATAAAAAAGTTCTTCAGTTTGTGTATTTCATTTGGGGGCTAGGAATGTATTCCAAGCCACATTTACATTTCACTTCTTTCATGTGTTTTGTTAATCTTTAGGTTTTATAAGATTAATGGCCCAAATGTGATGTCGTGGAATGCAAATCTCCTGCACTCGGTTCAGATGCTGGGAGACACATGGTGCTCATTTTGCACTGGTTAGAGTAAATTAGGCATAATGCTGCAGAATAACAGCAGTGCAGAAGTTATATGGAACAAGTTGCTTGAGAAATCAGTAGTCTGTCTAAAAATGAGTGATATTTAATGCTGCTAAGGAATCACCACAACATATTTATTAAGTACACCAACCAGTGTGTCAAAATATGTTATAATATGCAGCATTACAGTAAAGAGCAAATTGGTACGATCTGATCAGCTCAAACCTTACCCTGGCAAATCTTGAAAGGAAGAAGCAAGTAAGTGACTACAAAATGGAGTTGCCTTCCATACCAATGCTGCCAGCTCAGATAATGTAACAGGGCTCTTTTTGTAGCAGGAACTCCTTTGCATATTAGGCGACACACCCCTAATGTAGGAAATCCTCCAAGAGCTTACAGAGCTCTTCTTACAGGGGCTACTGTAAGCTCTTGGAGGATTGGCTACATTAGGGGTGTGTTGCCTAATATACAAAGGAGTTCCTGCTACAAAAAGAGCCCTGATTTGTCTACTCATATGAAGTTTCTTTATAAATGTTAAGCATGGTTCCCTCTAAGCTGAGTGAGTGTGAGCTAGCTCACAGTTTTTTAGCCTCCGGCTCACACATTTTTGTCTTCGCTCAGGAAGGATGGCTCCAGAGCAAACTAATTTATGCAGCAGCCACATCGCTTGCTCACAACCTTCATGCCAGTAGCTCACAAAGTAGAATTTTTGCTCACAAGGCTCCAGAGCTTAGAGGGAACATTGATGTTAAGGTGATGCAGAACCAGATGTCTGTCCCGTGCTCTGGCAAGGACCAGGTGATATATAAACTAGGGAATGAATGACATGGCAATCCTGTTGAGTGGTTTGGCCATAGGGTACCTTAGAGGTGTTGAACTCATTTGTTATGAGGGCTGGATCTGACATAAATGTCACTTTGTCGGGCTGGGCCAAGGCCGTGTATGCTATAAAATGTAATGCTAGGTACCGGAGATATACACTGCATAAAGGACAGCAGCTGGTAAGCTCTGAGTTGTTCTATCTTCACTGCAAGGCCCCATGGGCTGGAAGGGGGGAAAAAAGGCAAACCCATATGGGCAGAGTGGAGAGCCAGCAGTACAGCACTGGGCAGATGCTCCCACACTGCTTGACTGCTACAGACGAGGTTGTTCTGTCACACTGAAGCCACAATTGGAATGGCTTTAGCCACTCCCCAATGAACAGTCTCCTGTTCCCTCCCTTGCACTAGTTGCTCACAGGCCACATAAGAGCCCCAGATGGGCCGGTTCTGGCCCCTGGGTCTTATGTTTGACACCCCTGGGGCACCTTGTACCCCTTGGCTAATGGACAAAGATCTAGGGAACTGGTACATAAAATGGTTCTATGTCTCTCACGTGCAGGCCACCTGGGCATATTTCTGCCTTTGAGTCTTTAAGAAGAATAAAATGGGAGGATCTGGTTAAACATGAATTTCGAGGGAGGGGTTCCATTAAATTGATCACGCAGGGCTCTTTTTCACCAGCTTCATATTATCGGAGGATGGCTCATATTAATTAGGACTGATCTTAGGACCTTAGGATCTTATCAGAGGATGACTCATATTAATTAGGACTAATCTTAGGACCGGATAGGCTTTGACTAGGTTGGCAGGAACAGTGTGGGTTTCTGTAATGTAGGTAGGTTAGAAACATTGTGAGAACCCTGAAGCATATCATGATTAAAAGACCTGACCCACTCCTGTCTCTTATCAGCTTTTTTTAGCCCAAGGGCTTGAGGAGGTGTCTCTGTTGGTGATCAGCAGTATTAACTGGTGATTAGCAGTTTAACAG
>NW_015163641.1:150594-158947 GCF_001447785.1 Gekko japonicus | reverse complement strand
GGGGGGGCGAGGCTTGGTACCTCTCAGCACAGGCTTGTGTGAAGATAATGACAAGATGAGGCACAGCGTCAATGGCTGGGCCAGCTTTTGAGCCAAGGATGGGTTTGTCCATACACATGCAGCCTCTAAATGAGAGCAGGGCTGCCAGTCTCCAGGTGGCAGTTGGAGATTTCCCTGAATTACAACTAGTTTTCAGGTTACAGACATCAATTCCCTCTGGAGAAAATGGCTGCTTTGAAAGGTGGACTTTGTGGCATCCTGCCCTATTGAGGTCCCTCTCCTCCGCAAACCCCACCTCCTAGGCACCACCTCCAAAATCTACAGGTAGTTCCCAGTCCAGAGCTGGCAACCCTACATGAGAGAAGTTTAAATAGCTATATTTAAGTGGATTGTGCTGGTCAAATATTATTAAAGCCTACTTAAATACATATTTCATGCCTGATTCCAGGGTGTGGGACAACATCCCTTAATCATGTCCATACCATGCTCCCTGAACTGCACTGTCCCCTTGCCTGGGCTGACAAATGTCAAAAGAGCAGTGGCTAGCCTATGTAGGGAAGGCTGTGATGAGAGTTGGGGGTAGGGACATTGGGTGGGCAAAATGTCAGTAGTGTCTCTACATCATTTCCAGGGGAAACACAATTTCTTGGGAAACCTGGAAGGGACATAGAGTGGCTCTAGGAATTGCCAGAAACTGTATGGTAAAACTTTATGGTAAAACTGTAGAGTTTCTGGTGACTCCTAGAGCCACACTACACCACATCCAGGTTGTACCGAGAATTGGGATACCAACACTGCTAACATCAGTGTTTTTTAAAATTGTTCTCCTATCATGGGTCCAAATGGTGGTAGACAAAGGGCCATTATACATGCACATCCTACTGCAGATTTTCAGAGCACAGAGCCAGTTTGGTGTAGTGGTTAAGTGCGCGGACTCTAATCTGGGAGAACCGGGTTTGATTCCCCACTCCTCCACTTGTACCTGGCTGGATGACCTTGGGTAAGCCATAGTTCTGATAAGAGCTGTCTTTGAAAAAGAGCAGTTTCTGTCAAGAGCTCTCTCAGCCCCACCTACCTCACAGGGTGTCTGTTGTGGGGAGGGGAAGGGAAAGGAGTTTGTAAGCCACTCTGAGACACCTTTGGGTAGTGAATGGTGGTGTATAAATTGAATCTCTTCTTCTTCTTCTTCTTCTTCTATCTTGACTTTGGATGCTGTGCCTGCCTTATGCACCATTCTTTTTCCTCCGGTGTATTTATTCTGCAGCTACAATTTTTAAAATGTACTTTTCAATTTCGGGGTGCCATGTGACTTGTGACATGAGGGGGCTGTCATTCAAAGTTTTTTAAAACATTTATGCAATTGCCCTATCGCAGCTGCACAGTAGCATCCAATAGGCAC
Source organism: Gekko japonicus (assembly GCF_001447785.1). Taxonomy (NCBI): domain Eukaryota; kingdom Metazoa; phylum Chordata; class Lepidosauria; order Squamata; family Gekkonidae; genus Gekko; species Gekko japonicus. The sequence goes on along the minus strand of NW_015163641.1, from coordinate 157,548 downwards.
CTTCCATTTAAATTCTCATGGTTGCCCTGACCTGGATAGCCCAGGCAAGCCCGTTCTCATCAGATCTCGGAAGCTAAGCAAGCAGGGCTGACCCTGGCAAGTACTTGGAAGGGTGACCTCCAAGGAATACCAGGGCCAGGATGCAGAGGCAAATAATACAAGCCACCTCTCTGAAATGTCCCAGCCCCACTAGGGGTCGCCAGAAGTCACCATGACTTTCAGGCTCACATGCACACACACAATCACACAATACTCACAAAAAAAAAATCCTCGTGGTTCAGGATTTGCACATGCATTTGAGTGTTAGTTTACTGAATGAAAAAGAACAGAAAGGAATGCAGGCGGGGCGGGGGGACCCACTGTTGAAACTGACCAGCCTTTTTTTACAACTGACAAGCAGCTCCGAAGCCGTTTGCCATATTGCAGAGCACTACGGGATTCTCTGCTGTGTTATTGGCCACTGTGAAAAAAGGGAGTCACACAATCCCATTATATGGGGGAACACATTGAGTGTACCGAATGCATAGTAGAACCCACTAAACCTAGCATTGCAAGCTGTAATCATTGGCGACATGTATGTGTGTGTGTGCACACCTGTGCAAAGTTTGGTGCAACTCCATCACACTTAACACAAGGCTGCAATTTGTATGGGGGAGGAGTCCTCTGGAAGAAGCTCTGGAGAGCTTTTTTAGTCTTGTGCCACTAATTTTTTTTAAAATGGGGGGGGCTATTTTTGCCAATGCCCTAGTGAAGCAACATAGTAATGCTAATTTCCTGCCCTTCCTTGCAAATTTGTGCAGTTTTCCCTTTGTGATTCTCTAATTTGATCCTGCACACTGGTCGTGATCTTGGCAGTTTTTTCAAAGCCCGCCCTGCATGGATTGCATTCTTCCTTAAAATGGATGAATCCCAAGTGATTCCTAAGTTCAGCGGTTCACAGAAAGTCCATGTGGTTCAGCCACCATTTTAATGTTAAGCTTCCAAAGACTGCCAAAGTGGTTCCCCTCAAACTTAGTTCACTAAAGCATAAAAAGGGAAAATGCTTTCAAAGCTTTAGGCTTCCCATCCCAGAGACTCTCTCTCTCTCTTTACATCTCATGTCAATTTCATTCCACACTGAGGATTCCTCCCCCCTTTATTTTGTTTGCATGCAGCACTGAAATTCATTTGTGTCGTTTGTTTGTTTTTGCACTGGGGACACTGCCATTTGCCTTCTGTCTGATCCCCCTTTGAAGTCAATACCAGCAGGAAACTGAACCTCATGCAGCTCCTTTTAAACTTTCCCCCATCGTTTAATTTTTTTAAATTCAAGTTAATACCAGCAGGGAACTAAACCTTGTGCAGCTCCTTTTAAACTTTCCCCCGTTGTTTTAATTCTTTTTAATTTAGCGATCCAAGACTAGCAATAGTCTCATATTGTTAGACTCGTGCCTGTTGTCAAAAAATTAAAAACATTAAAATGGGGGGGGGGAAATGGAGCTTGTACACTGATGAAGGGTGGAGGATGGTAGAAGATGCAGAGTGGGCGAATGACCCCAATGTAGGTGGGGAATGACCTTCAGGGGGTGGTAAAAAGGCAGGGGGGGATCCTGTACGCTTTTGAATTGCCTTCAGCTTGGAAGCAAAACAAGGGGGAAATTGGCAACAAAGCACTCTCAAAAAACTGGGGAAACAGTGACCAGAAAGTGAACTGAGCACTGAAGGGAGGGAAATCAATGCAGAATGACAAAAGAAAACCCAATAGACATGGATGGTGAAAGCGAGGGAAAACATCCATGCATAAAAGGCCAAAGAGGTTTGCCACTGGGAGGTCTGGCAGCACAGATGAGCTCGGAGAAGCAATCATTCTCCTCTTCCTTGGGCCACCATGTTCTTTCTGCCAGGGCTGTTGTACTGTGTTAACAGCTACAGTCACACAATAAACAGAAATCCAGACATGACTTTTTCTAAGGAAAAGAAATTCAGCAGTGGACACCTGTTGAATTGCCACATGCCATGAAAATTTGGAGGAAAACCCCCCCTCCCATCTCTGATTTCTTAATCAGGTTGATTATGTGAAGCTGCTTCAAACCAAAAAAGGGCCTACAGCTGTCACTGGAAGGAAGTACGGGGCAGATATGAATGCAGTTGCATTACAGAAAGGCAAGCTTTTCCCACAGCTGACAATCTTTTTTTCATAAAGTGTTCTGAATCCAGAAATCAAGTATAAAGAGGTGACTCAATCCAAGTAACTGTTCAAAAGGTAATGAAGTCATCACTGTGTGTGCATAGTGGAAGGAAAGAAATACATGCAAATTGGCTGGTATTGATAAATGCACGGAGGATTCAACAGAGCCCATTTGCTTGACAAGGAGGGCTTAACGCAAGTTTAATTTTGGGTCTGGTAAACAGATGTGTGTGTTTTTTCTCATGAAGAAGGAATGTTTCCTTAGTTCAGCCGATTCTATCTGCTGTCAGTCACTGGGAGAAAGTTAAATCAACTTTCACATCCGTGAATGTGTTACTTTACTGCCCTATATCTATTCCTTTAAATGTAACAGTAGGCAAACAGCTTCTTCAGTCTTTAATCCATTTCAGCTCAGTTTGTTTGCTTGATAATGCTTTCAGACAAGCACATTGGTCCAGTCTCTCAGCCCAATCGACATCATAGGACAGAAACATGCAGGAACCCTTACAGGAACAATAGAACAGAAATGCATTGGATAAGTAAGCAGATGGAGTCTGGTATCAGGACTGTTAATAAAGCGAGGATAGTGGGGGTACCGCAACACTTGGGGCACGGGTTTACCCCACCCAAGAACCCCCTCCCATTTTTAACAGAAGGTGTCATGGTAGCTTCTGTTGAATGAATGAAAAAAACACCTTCTTGTTAAAAAGCATGGGTGCCATTGCCCCTCAAAAGTTGCAGCGCTCCAAATATTACCAATCTTTGTTGGTTTGGGCTTTGTCCAAGGACAGAAAGCTAAGACTGGTGCCAGTCTGTGAAAGTCAGCACCTTTGACAGACATGTCTCCCAGTATGCAATCTTCTTCTCTCATAAGACTGTCAGCTTCCAGGTGAAGCCTGGAAAGCTCTTAGAATCACAACTGATCTCCAGACTGCAGAGATCAGCTCCCCTGGAGAAATTGGCTGCTTTAGAGGGTTGACTCTATGGCAGTATAACCTTCCGAGGACCCTCCCCTCCCCAAACCATCCCCCTGCCCAGGCTTCACCCCCTAATCTTCAGGAATTTTCCCAGATGGAGATGACAGTCCTACACTCTCATGAAGAAGGCTGAGGGGGGGAAATAGCTCTGTCCCCAGCTGCAGCCCACAGGCCACCAGCTGGGTCCTGCTGGCCTAAATGGTGGGCATTTTGTGTTATACACATTTTAAATCATCCCTAATCTGCTTAAATACCTTGCCGAAAATAAGGAACAAGCGGCTAGAAGATGGATTTATTTTTTTTAAATGTGCACCCAAGAATAACTGTTCACCAAGAGTTGCAGAACACTGTTATGATTCTTATGTTACGGCACACAAAATGTGCCCGTGATATATTTCAAGGTATTTGTTGCTGATTTTCTCACAGTTGTCTTCACTTTAGCTTTCATCATTTCATCTGCAAGCCAGTTCTTTTTGCACAGTGTGTTTATTTAAGAAATGTGTATATTAGTAGGTAGAAGTTTTTGATCCTGAATTAGGGATTGCGAACTCCATGTTGGGAAACACCTAGAGATTTAGGGGTGGAGCCTGGGGAAGGCAGGGTTTGGGGAACAGAGGGACATCAACAGGGTGTAACACCATAACCTTCAAAGCAGCCATTTTCTCCAGGGGAACTGATCCCTTTAGGCTGTTGTAATTCTGGGAGAGTTCCAGGCTCCTCCTGAAGGTTGGCAACTCTCCTCTAAAATAACTATTCTTATTCAACTGGTATGTTTTGACATGAAAATTCACTTAGATACTAGGTCTTGATGCTGGAGGTTACTGGCGTTTTTATTTTCTATGCAGCAATAACTAATTTTTCCATTCATTCTCTTGAAGCCCCATGTAGTTACAGCCCTCCCTAGCAGACCTACAGATTGGGAAACTGCCTGTCCTAGAGTCATTCTAAGAAGCATTGATGCAGTAGTAATTAGTCTAAAAAGGAATAGTAGCTCTCAACCAGTGTTCCCTCTAAGATGAGTTAGTGTGAGCTAGCTCACAGTTTTTTAGCCTCCGGCTCACACATTTTTGTCTCAGCTCAGGAAGGAGGGCTCCAGAGCAAACTAATTTATGCAGTAGCCAAATCGCTTGCTCACAACTTTAATGCCAGTAGCTCACAAAGTAGAATTTTTGCTCACGAGACTCCACAGCTTAGAGGGAACATTGCTCCCAACCATGACTCCCACAGCTGGACCTACAGAAGGCTCTGTAATCATTGCATGATTGGGGCTGTAGACAGCACCCAAAATATGAAGGTTGCTAATAAGGAAATGGCTCTTGAGCAATGCTCCCTCTAAGCTGTGGAGTCTCGTGAGCAAAAGTTCTACTTTGTGAGCTGCTGGCATTAAAGTTGTGAGCAAGCGATTTGGCTGCTGCATCAATTAATTTGCTCTGGAGCCGTCCTTCCTGAGCTAAGACAGAGAATGTGTGAGCCGGAGGCGAAAAAACTGTGAGCTGACTCGCACTAACTCAGCTTAGAGGGAACACTGCTCTTGAGTTGTGCCTTGTATCCGAAAACTACATTACACTAAATACGCCTTTAAAAGTTTGAATCATCTAAAACACAGACCACCTGAAATTTCACTGTGCCTATTCAATGTGCATGACTGGTTCTTTTTAAAAAATGCTTAAATGACTTGGGCTAGGGTCCCTGAAGGACTGCCTTCCTAGTATAAACCTGTGCTCCAGTTTTGACCAATATCTCAAAACCCTGCTCTGTTCAGCCCCAGAATATGGGCATCAACCAAAGACAGGACTTTTTCAGTGCTGTCTATGAAATGCCCTTCCTGTACAGACATGCCAGTTGTATGGTCTTTTAAGTTTTAAGTCCCAGTAGAAAATGCTTTTAGGCCACTGCCACATGGCAGGGGGAAAGCCTCTAAAGGTACGGCTTTTAAAAGCCGCGCCAACGTTGAGACGCCGCGGCGGGATCCCACGGATCCCCTGGCCGCAGCGCCTTTTCTCCCCGGCACGATCAAACGCCGGGGAGAAAACACGGCCCTGACCGGGAGCCGGCCGAACTGCGCATGTCGGAGCATGCGCAGTTTGGCTACGGGCCGGGGTTGTGCCGATGCAAGGACGCGCCGGCGATCAAACGCCCAGCTTGCCGCGCCGCTTCCCTCGGTGAAAGTCAGCACCTTTGACAGACATGTCTCCCAGTATGCAATCTTCTTCTCTCATAAGACTGTCAGCTTCCAGGTGAAGCCTGGAAAGCTCTTAGAATCACAACTGATCTCCAGACTGCAGAGATCAGCTCCCCTGGAGAAATTGGCTGCTTTAGAGGGTTGACTCTATGGCAGTATAACCTTCCGAGGACCCTCCCCTCCCCAAACCATCCCCCTGCCCAGGCTTCACCCCCTAATCTTCAGGAATTTTCCCAGATGGAGATGACAGTCCTACACTCTCATGAAGAAGGCTGAGGGGGGGAAATAGCTCTGTCCCCAGCTGCAGCCCACAGGCCACCAGCTGGGTCCTGCTGGCCTAAATGGTGGGCATTTTGTGTTATACACATTTTAAATCATCCCTAATCTGCTTAAATACCTTGCCGAAAATAAGGAACAAGCGGCTAGAAGATGGATTTATTTTTTTTAAATGTGCACCCAAGAATAACTGTTCACCAAGAGTTGCAGAACACTGTTATGATTCTTATGTTACGGCACACAAAATGTGCCCGTGATATATTTCAAGGTATTTGTTGCTGATTTTCTCACAGTTGTCTTCACTTTAGCTTTCATCATTTCTTCTGCAAGCCAGTTCTTTTTGCACAGTGTGTTTATTTAAGAAATGTGTATATTAGTAGGTAGAAGTTTTTGATCCTGAATTAGGGATTGCGAACTCCATGTTGGGAAACACCTAGAGATTTAGGGGTGGAGCCTGGGGAAGGCAGGGTTTGGGGAACAGAGGGACATCAACAGGGTGTAACACCATAACCTTCAAAGCAGCCATTTTCTCCAGGGGAACTGATCCCTTTAGGCTGTTGTAATTCTGGGAGAGTTCCAGGCTCCTCCTGAAGGTTGGCAACTCTCCTCTAAAATAACTATTCTTATTCAACTGGTATGTTTTGACATGAAAATTCACTTAGATACTAGGTCTTGATGCTGGAGGTTACTGGCGTTTTTATTTTCTATGCAGCAATAACTAATTTTTCCATTCATTCTCTTGAAGCCCCATGTAGTTACAGCCCTCCCTAGCAGACCTACAGATTGGGAAACTGCCTGTCCTAGAGTCATTCTAAGAAGCATTGATGCAGTAGTAATTAGTCTAAAAAGGAATAGTAGCTCTCAACCAGTGTTCCCTCTAAGATGAGTTAGTGTGAGCTAGCTCACAGTTTTTTAGCCTCCGGCTCACACATTTTTGTCTCAGCTCAGGAAGGAGGGCTCCAGAGCAAACTAATTTATGCAGTAGCCAAATCGCTTGCTCACAACTTTAATGCCAGTAGCTCACAAAGTAGAATTTTTGCTCACGAGACTCCACAGCTTAGAGGGAACATTGCTCCCAACCATGACTCCCACAGCTGGACCTACAGAAGGCTCTGTAATCATTGCATGATTGGGGCTGTAGACAGCACCCAAAATATGAAGGTTGCTAATAAGGAAATGGCTCTTGAGCAATGCTCCCTCTAAGCTGTGGAGTCTCGTGAGCAAAAGTTCTACTTTGTGAGCTGCTGGCATTAAAGTTGTGAGCAAGCGATTTGGCTACTGCATAAATTAGTTTGCTCTGGAGCCCTCCTTCCTGAGCTGAGACAAAAATGTGTGAGCCGGAGGCTAAAAAA
>NW_015163641.1:136082-150396 GCF_001447785.1 Gekko japonicus | reverse complement strand
ATGGTCTTTTAAGTTTTAAGTCCCAGTAGAAAATGCTTTTAGGCCACTGCCACATGGCAGGGGGAAAGCCTCTAAAGGTACGGCTTTTAAAAGCCGCGCCAACGTTGAGACGCCGCGGCGGGATCCCACGGATCCCCTGGCCGCAGCGCCTTTTCTCCCCGGCACGATCAAACGCCGGGGAGAAAACACGGCCCTGACCGGGAGCCGGCCGAACTGCGCATGTCGGAGCATGCGCAGTTTGGCTACGGGCCGGGGTTGTGCCGATGCAAGGACGCGCCGGCGATCAAACGCCCAGCTTGCCGCGCCGCTTCCCCTTGAACCACCAAGGTAGGTGGTTGCAAGTTGAGGCGGATTTTCCCGGGGAAGGGCCAGTTCGGGGACGGAAGCATGACGCTTCCCAGATGTTGTGGTGTGATCGCGCCGGTTTGATCCGCCCCCGAACTGTCCCACTCCCGGCCCAAATTGCCTAGTGTGAACGGGACCTTATATGCCCAAACGTTTTGTTAGTTGTTGTAGATTTTCCGGGCTGTGTGGCCATGGTCTTGTTAGCTATGTGTAGATGACCCTTGCTGAGATTCTTATAGTTATAGAGGCTGTTTTATTTTATTGCATTACCTGCTATTTACATTGCATTTAAAAAATCCTCGCTGTATTTGCCCACTGTACTTCTATGTCACTATTTTGCCTGTTCTATTAAACATAGCGCTTATTGCCTTAATGATTGTAATGTAGTAAAGTGTTTTTATTGTTTTTATTATAGGCTGCTTCAGGTATCATTTATGGAGAAACTGACCCCCATGTGATCTACATACATAAATTACATAAATTAGCACCTGCATTAACATATTCAATTCCTTTGTATGCATTTAATATAGCACTTCAAACTGAAATCTGGTCTCTTGACAAAATGAAGGGAAATTGAGACCCTTCACTAAATCAGATTCTAGCTAAGGCTCTCTGAAGTGTATTTAGCATAAGAGTTAACTTGGCCCTGAAAATTAGGCAAGAACAGAGATCCATTTGGTTCTGCATTCAGTTTCCTAGTTCTGCACTGGGAATTTGAACAAGCCAAATAGAAGAAGAAATCCTTCCATTGTTCCTAAATTGTTCCCAGTATTTTAACTCATCTTCCTCTGAGCACTGATTTGAAATAACTACCCTTCACAGTTATTTCCATTATTTTTAGGCAAACTGATCAGAACTGCACCGTCAGTTCCAGGCATAGAATTATTCCAGTATAGCATTATTATTGGAAGGGAGTTTTAATATGTTGAGTGTTTTCTTCTAGCTCCTTTTCACCAGCTAAGAACTCACCATTTCCACATGCCTCATCTAGGCCTTTTTTACAGCAAAGATGCAGAGCAGCCAAATTGAAATGAAATGCTGTAATGAGAAAAAGACTGACATGATTTGTTCCATGATAGCCTTTGATTAAAGCCGGGGAACTGAACTTCAGTCAGTGCTCTTATAATGAATGAAAATGGAGCATCGGTACTAGACTAAGAACTGCTGAAAAGCTAAATACATTCTGGTAACTTTAAGAAGGATGCTTTGGGGTGTCAATAATAAGCACAAAAGGCAAAACAATTTCATAATCTGCGTGTGACTCCAGTGGCACCTTTAAGACCAACAAAGTTTTATTCAAGGTATAAGCTTTTGTGTGCATGCACATTACTTCAGATACAATGAAATGGAAAATACCAATCCATACATATAGGAAAAGGGTGAGCATACATATATGTATGGACTCGTAATTTCAGTTTCATTGTATCTGAAGACGTGTGCTTGCACACGAAAGCTTATACCATGATAAAACTTTGTTGGTCTTAAAGGTGCCATGGGACTCAAACTTTGTTCTGCTGCTTCAGGCCAACATGGCTACCCACCTGAATGCCCTATCGCTGAAAATGTATAAAAGGGATGGAAGAAAAGGACCAGTCATGATTCAACAATGTGCATGCTTTTCGTAAACATATTTATTATGGGGAGATATATGGATGTTGTTGCTGTGCATCTCCCCAACAATATTCTGAGGGGGGGGGGAATTGATATTTTGTTAAAATTTATTTAACATTTTAAACCCTCCAAAAAATAAAGTCAAGGGAGTTTACTATCAACCTAACAGTAGAATAAATAATATGAAAACCACAACAAAATAAATTCTCATCAAGAACACAGAAATCCGGCTCAACATAAAGCCTACCCACCAAATGTCCTTCATAATAAAAGTGTCTCGCCAGCTTTGCAAAAAGTAAGCAATATGCATGTCCTCAGGCCATCCATCCCACAACGTTAGAGCTAAATGATTTTTAAAAAATTAGGACCACCTTGAAGTTGAGCAAAGTACACAGCAAGCATTTCCCAGGGGATCTCAGTTACAAAGTGGATTCACTGCAAGGCAAGAGACTCTTTCAGATATCTGGGCCCCAAGTGGTGAAAGACTATAAAGTACCTAAACCTCAGTATGCTAATTAAAAAAAATTATTAGAGTCTTGGATCATATGTGAAGGTTGCACTTAGACAAAATGAGACATCTATCTCTTCACTCTTTGCGAGTGCCTGCCAGTTTATTTCCTGACCACTGTTTCTGAGCAAGGTGGCGATTATTCAGTCATCCAAGGTCAGTCCAAAAAAGGTTTTAGAATATAAGCTGAACTTACTTTTCTGAATAACTTCAACTCCTTGAATGCAATCTCCTTCAGAACTGCTTGCAAGGCAAAGATAGTGATATTCCACATTGCATTGCATGATCTTTCCAAGATCTCTGGAGTGAAATAACATAAGTCATCAGGGTTAGTAATATTTTGTAACAGTCCTTCAGTCTCTGGAGGCTTGGGAATGGCTTTTCCTTTTTACAGCACTCTAGCTCAAAGTCTGACAATTTACCAGATGGGCTACTTTGTCATAGAGAAGTAGATCTTTCTAATATCACTTTGTTTCCTCTCCTGGGTACCATAAATATCTTTTTATTTAAAAGTCTGCATAGATTATCCTTTTGCACTGTACAGAATACCACCAATATTTCCTTATATGTGTAACAAACATAATACATGGCTTTTCTGCACAAATCGATATGATTAGCATTAATTCAAGAGAGAAGACAACAAATAAAGATGCTTTCTGCAGGAAAAAGGAATCAAAATCTAGAAATAATTAATAAACATGATCATTGGAAAATAGGACCCCAAACCCCAGCTGTATGACAATTAATATGAATTGAAGGTTTGTATTAAAAATAGATTTATCCAGAAGTTTATCACACAAGTAAGTTGTGTTTGACATTTTAGAAATGTTTACAGCATATCAACAGTACAAAAGTATACCTGTTTTGTACCACTTAAAGAATGCTGGGATTTTTAGTTTGATCAGGGTGCTGAGAATTCTCAGAGACAGCCTCATTTCATCACAGAACTATAGTTCCTGGTTTCCAGGGCAAAGAGTTATTATTAACCCACTTTAAAACTGTGATGGATCATACGGATATCTCCCAAGCAGTAGTACATGCTGTTGTACTCCTGTTCTTCAAATGTAAGTTTCTAGTCCATGTGGTTTGTGAGCAATGCCTTCATGAATGCTAGGAAATGTAGGTAAACTTGATCTGAAATCAAAAGCGATGTCATACATTTTGTTAGGACCAAAAACAAAACAAAACAAAACACCAAAATCCCCTCAGGACATTGTGTAAGCTTTCAAGTTCTACAGAACTCTTCATGAGTCTGTTTTTTTGGTTTTTTGGTTTTTAAAACTAAAAAAGGGGGAAATGAAAGGAAACAAAAATGTCTCAGGACTATCTTGAGACTTAATATTGTAAGCATCCTGTGAGGAATGCCAAGCAAGTATGCAGATGGTGCCAGTTTCAGGTCGAGTTCTTGGCCTTCTGAGAGGAAGGGGGGGAAATGGGAAGATCCCATTGAAAATATTTTTAAAAACTCTATGGTTGCCAGGTCCTCCTTGGCCACTGGTGGTGTGTGTGTGTGAGAGAGAGAGAGGGAGAGTAGTGTTGCTAGATCCAGGTTGGGAAACTCCTGGAGATTTGGGGATGGAGCCTGGGGAGGGCAGGGACCTCAGTGGGGTACAGTGCTGTACAGTCCACCCTCCAAAGCATCCATTTTCTCCAAGGGAACTGATCTCTGTAGTCTGTGGATGAGCTGTAATTCCAAGGGATCCCCAGGTCCCACCTGGACTGACATCCCTAATTGTAGAATAAATATCTCCAGTACCACATAGAACATGCAGCCCCCTTAAAGTTTAGAGCAATGGGCAAACATAGTAGCCATTATATTTACAATAATGGAGATTCAGTTAGTTGATGCAGGGCAGGTGAAACTTGGATGCCAGGAGTGAACTGGGAAATGAACATGGCCCTGGAGCAAGCCTTTGAGGTGCAAAGTCCATTCAGCTCAGCAGCACCAATAGTGGGCATTACCTCACCCCTTGCTTCCTCTAGCAAACCAGCAGCATTGTAGGAGGGATCAGATAGTTGGACTGACGCCAGTTTCCACAGATGATGAAAGGTCTGAGCCAAGCAGTCCCTGAGGCACTGGCAGACTGGCTAAAGCTCGGGTCTGCTTGCTCTTGGCCCCTAGTTTCCCTCTAGGGCAGTGGCCCATTGGGAAATTTCCCTCTAAGTTAAATGGTGAGCCCACCGTTCCTTGGAAGATTTTTCTGTAGCCTTCACAATGCCCTGTATAGCGTCACAATTTCTTCACAGCCACTATTCCGCATCTGGCTGTGATTGCTCTACCCCTCTGTCTTCATGGCCTTCTCAATCTCAAATTGCTTCCTTCCTTGCCCTCTACCACCTCACCCACTGGCAAAAATTGATGTCCCAGAATTCTCTGAGCCAGGCACGTGCAGAATCTTAGGGCAAGACCAAATACAGTGGAGTTAACTGAGGTTGAAAAAGCAATTTCAGAATGCCGGGTTGAAAGCACACAGAGGTTGCAAACAGATTATGTGCTTCCCTCATAACAGTAAATTCTTATGGCGTTCTAGTTAACAGGCATAAAATAACAGAGATGGTGAGGACTACTGCTTTATATCTTTTTCTAAATTACCATCTGCTTGGCGGCAAATGTGGAAAGCTTAACCTGCAAGCTTTTCCATCACCAGCTGGAAGTCTCATTGAAAATCAAACTCAGTATGTAAATAAACAGTGTACCTCCACCAAATCTACAATTTATCTAAAATGTCTGCTAATGGAATTTCTCTGATAGCTCCTGTATTTCCAGAATGGCTCTCCCATTTCTCACTTGAAGAGTGTGCTGCATTGTGAATATTGCTTTCCCAGTTTTATATCATAAACTGTCAACCCAGCTTTGGTATAATAGTAATACCGAATATCTCTCATTAATTCCATTTTTGCAGGCGTCTTCTCCTTTCTAAATAACTTTGATTTGGAGCTGAGAGGCATTGGATACACACACCCCAAAAAAAAATACTGAAAAAAAGGTGTTTACGTGATTTTGAAACATATTTCCTTTCAGTATCACATGATATAATGATTTAAATGGTTTGATGACAAATTCAGAATGGCTAAAAGTGAGCCTTCACAGCTTCCATCCACATACTCTTTTTCCTGTCCCTCCCCACGATATATCCTGTTCTTTCTTCAAGGAATAGTGCAGGATACCTGGTTATCTTGTTTTAGCCTCACAATGATCATGTGAGGTAACTTAGGCTAAGAGACTTAACCAAAGAACACCCATTAAACTTAATGTCTGAGGAGGGATTTCAGTGACTCTAGTCCACGCTTGATGTACTACACTATGTAAGGAATCCTAAGGGATGACTTACTTACTTACTTACTTACATATTTATTTATTTATTTATTTATTTATTTATTGGATTTCTACCCCACCCTCCCAGCCAAGGCCAGCTCAGGGTGGCTTACATAGAATCAGCACATAATTTGCAGCAGAGGTCATTTCGGGGGGGATCGCGGGGGATCGCAGTTCCCCCGGGTGAGGTACGGGGGGCAGGGCACATAACGAAGCACCGCCCCCCGCTTCCGGCCACCCCGCTTCCGGCCCTCATTCAGCCAGGAGGAGGCAGGAGAAGAGGGAGGGTAAGTTGCTTCCTCCCTGCCTCTCCCCACCTCTGCCTGCCTGGGGCCAGGGAGGGCCTTCGCGGGGCTTCCTTGCACTCCTGCCGGCCTTGCAGGTCCACCGCCGGGCCCCTCATGGGGCTCGGCAGTAGAGCTGCAAGGCCGCCGGTGGCCGGGACTTTTGGGGGCGGGGTGGATCCTGTGTTCAGCAAGGTGGGGTCTGGAGATTTTAACTGGTCTCCAGCTAGATCAATATGGGTAGCTGTGTTTGTCTGTAGCAGCAGAAAACAACAAGAGGCCAGTAGCACCTTAAAGACTAACAAAGTTTGTGCTAGGGTATGACAGAGATCAATTTCCCTGGAGAAAATGGCTGCTTTTAAGGGTAAACACTATGACATCATGTTCCTGCTAAACTCCCTCCCTCCCCTCCCCAAATAGGGCTGCCAAATCCCCCTGGGGGGTGGATTTCCCCCCCGCTTTGGAGGCCCGATTTCCGCCCCTGCAGAATCGGGCCCCGGGGGAAACCCCACCCCGGTGTCCACGTCACCCGGATGTGACGTGATGACGCTGGGCACGCTGGGGGTGGGGCCACAACCATTTGAGGGGAAAACATAGAGTTTCCCCCACAAATGGCTGTGGCCCCGCCCCCAGCGTGCCTGGCGTCATGACGTCACATCCGGGTGACGTGCATGCGGCGCGTGTGCTCCAGATGCCGAACAGGAGCCCCCTGCTGCCAGGTAAAAACTATTTGGCAACCCTATCCCCAAACCCCACCCTCTCCAGGCTTCACCTCCCCCCCCCTTAATATAATATCCAGGAATTTCCCAACCTGTCTTCCACCAGCAGCTGAAGACCATTTTGTTTGGCATTCCCTCAGTGATCCCTCCTTCCTAAGCCTTGCGAGGGCAGAAAGCCGGGATATAAATTCTCTAAATAATAAATAAAAATAACCAGGAGTTGGCAGCCCTACTGGCAGCCCCCATTTCTTTACGTGTAGCTCCTCAGCCAGCGAGGGTACACATACTGAAGCCTGCTGCTGCACAGATATAACCTCTAATTGGATCTGAGCAGCTCACTATTATAAAAATGTACAGGCTTCCTTTTTTCATTCATTCAATTTTTACCATAATCAAAAGGGAACGATTAACCAAAAAAATATATATTACGCTATTATGAATGGATATTACATTCCTGGGAGGCTCTGGGTCTCTCTTCTAAAATAGGGGAAATGTGCTGCAACAGGATTTCCTTTTTGCTGTTATGCTACATGAACAGTATGACATAGTGAGAAATGGGAGTAGAGATGGATCTGCTGTGTCAGGTAAGGCAGAACCTTCATGGGGCTTGATAGCTCCCCACATCTTTGCCCCTGGCTCTTTATAAAGGGAAGGTCAATGTATCTGGTATGGCTAGGCTTCCCAAGTCCCCCTGGGGGGGTGGGGAAACCCCCGCCCCAGAGGCCCGTTCCTCGCCGCTGCCAGATCGTGCCCTGGGGGGAACTCCTCCCCGACGTGCGCATCACCCGGAAGTGACGTGACCACGCCGGGCACGCTGGGGGCGAGGCCATGGCCTAGGGTTGCCAAGTCTTGAAATCTTACCGGCGGGGGAGGCTCCGTCCTGTCCGGGAGCAGGCTGTGTGCGCGCGCATGCGCGCACAAAATGCGCACGCGCCACCGCAACATCACCGGAAGTGACGTCAGACGTTGCTGATGTTGGGGGCGTGGTCGAGCTCGTCAGGGGTGGGGTTCCCCCGGGGCCAAATTCCGCCACGGCGGAAATTGGGCCTCCGAAGCGGGGGATTCCCCGCCCCCCCGGCACATTTGGCAACCCTACCACGGCCATCCAAGGGAAAACTCTATGGTTTTCCCTTGTATGGCTATGGCCCTGCCCCCAGTGTGCCTGGCGTCATCACGTCACTTCCGGGTGACATGCACGCGCAACTGATGCCAGCCGGGACCCCCCCCCCGCTCCCGGCGAAAATCGACTTGGCAACCCTAGGTATGGCTATATTTTTACCTTGCCCTTCTGTGACGGAACAGGCCTGCTCCGACTTGCAGGCCCTGTTCTGCCAGCCCCCTCCTTGGCTTGCACCAATTCCAGGAGGGTGCTATTCCACTTCCCTCCACTAGGAGACTGCTGCCACCACTGTCCTTTTTGAGATCTTCCTGCCAGGAGGAACAGACTCCTGACATCCCTTCTCAAACTGAGGCCATGCCTTTGGTGTCCTGCTACCCAGTGCCTGGTTACCACAGAGACCAAATTCCTTCTTTGGGAGACCCTGGAGGATTGGCAATGGGTGCCTTGACTGCTTGTTTTCCCCCTTCCCGGGACTCCCCTTATAAAGTAGTGTGGTCTAAGGCAGTTGGGGGAACTATGTGGTCCAGAGAACACTACCAGCTTCAAAGAGTAAAATATTTCTTAAAAAGAGGAAAAGGTTACACGGATAATTTTAGCGCAGCACCAGATCTGCAACCAGAAGGACAAATAAAAGTTGGTAATAATTGCATCCCCTGCCCCTGCTTCTAAAATGTACTATAGCTAGATGTTGAAGTAGAGCAGGCAGTTCCAAGCTTAGAAAGTTACAAACTGTTTTAAGGATGTTTCATTTCCTCTGGCATCCTGCCTCCAGCCAGACAGCCAGGCCCAGCAGCATGTGCAAGAGGGTCACTGGCCTGCTGGCCAAAACTCAGCAGTCTGTCCTCTTCCAAGGACTAGCATCAAGAGACCCCCTCCCTCCTGGGAGCAAGCACTTTTATTAAACCTCTGACTCCTGCCATTTTACCCTGGTCCACCCATGTCACACAGGTGCATCCTATTCCTGGGAGCCCTCCTGGAATATATTCTGGGAAATCTCCAGCTCATTTCTGGGACTGGTCTAGCCCCCCCCCCCCCACGCACTCTGTTTCCTGCCTGGAAGAAGGGGGATGAGCTGGCTCATCTCATTGTCTCTTCTGCCAGCTCAGTTAGCATTTCTAAGGAGGTAGCCCAGGTGCTTCCGGAATTTCCTGGGCTAATTTCTTCCCTCCCTCCTGCTTGTCTCTGAGCTCAGAGAAAGAAACTTTTAAAGCCTGCTTGCCACCTCTCCAGGAGGCATTTCTCCACACCTTCTTCAAAGCAGTTCAAGTTTCTCCACATCTCCATTTTATGCTCCTAAAAATCACTTTAGATTGTGAGAGAGACCATGGCTCAATGGCAGAATTACCTGCTTTGCATGCAGAAGTCCCAGTTTCAATCTCCAGCATCTCTAGCTAAAAGGATCAGGTGGTAGGTGATGATGTCGGAGAGATGTCGGAGAGTAGCTACCAGACGAAGTAGACAATGTTAACCTAGACAGACCAAGGGTCTGATTCAGTTTAATGCAGCTTCACGTGGGGAAACAATGGATCCAAGGTCACCCATTGAACTTTGTGGCTGAGTTGAGTTACAATTCTAGTCAGACATGTTAACCACACCAGCTTCCAACTGGCTTTGCCACATTATCAGAGCTGCATGCTTATGGGACAACCACTTTTAACTTCAAAAGGGGTAACTTCTCTGATATGAGGGGACATGTGAGGAAGAAACTGAAAGGAAAAGTAGAAAGGGTCAAAACCATTGGGGAAGCTTGGAGAATATTTAAAACTACAATCATAGAGGCTTAGAAAAAATATACTGCAGGTTAGGAAAGGCACAAATAGGTATAGGAAAAAGCCTGCATGGTTAACTAACAAAGTAATGGAAGCTGTAAAAGGTAAGAAGGATTTCTTTAACTGATGGAAAGCTAGTCTCAATGATATTGATAAAAGGGAACACAGGCTGTGGCAAAAAAAATGCAAGTCTGTGATCGGGCAGGCATAAAAGGAATATGAGGAGCATATAGCAAAAAATATAAAGACCAGCAATAAAACTTTCTTCAAATACATTAGAAGTAGGAAACCAGCCAGGGAGGCAGTGGGGCCCTTGGATGACCAAGGGATGTGAACTTGTGGATCTCCTGACAAAAATATGTAATCTTTCATTAAAGTCTGCCTCATTCCTGAGGACTGGAAGGTAGCTAATGTCACTCCCATCTTTAAAAAGGGTTCCAGAGGAGATCCAGGAAATTACAGCCCAGTCTTTCTGACATCGATACCGGGTAAGTTGGTGGAAACTGTTATTAAGGGAAGAATTAGTAGGCACATAGATGAACAAAACCTATTGAGGCAGACTCAGCATGGGTTCTGTAAGGGAAGATCTTGTCTCACTAACCTGTTAGTGTTTTTTGAGGGAGTGAACAAGCATGTGGATAAGGGGGACCCAATAGATGTTGTTTACCTTGACTTCCAGAAAGCTTTTGATAAAGCTCCTCATCAAAGGCTCCTAAGTAAGCTCAATAGTCACGGGATAAAAGGACAAGTCCTTTTATGGATCAAAAACTGGCTGATTAATAGGAAACAGAGAGTGAGTATAAATGGACAATTTTCTCAGTGGTGGTAAGCAGTGGGGTACCACAGGGATAAGTACTTGGTCCGATGCTTTTTAACTTGTTTAGTAATGATTTGGAGTTGGGAGTAATCAGTGAAGTGGCTAAATTTGCAGATGGCATGAAGTTGTTCAAGGTGGTGACAACCAGGGAGGATTGTGAGGTACTCCAAAGGGATCTGTCGAGGATGGGCGAGTGGGTGTCAACATGGCAAATGGGGTTCAATGTGGCCAAGAGCAAAGTGATGCACATTGGAGCAAAGAATCCTAACTATAAATACATGTTGATGAGGTCTGAACTGGCAGAGACTGACCAAGAGAGAGATCTTGGAATTGTAGTAGGTAACTCAATGAAAAATGTCAAGACTGCAATTAAAAAGGCCAACGCTATGCAAGGGATTATTAGGAAGGGAACTGAAAACAAATCAGACAGTATCATAATGCCCATGTATAAATTCGTCCTCATTTGGAGTACTGTGTAAAGTTCTGGTCACCACACCTCAAAAAGAATATTATAGCACTGGGAAAAGTGCAGAAAAGGGCAACTAGAATGATAAAAGGGTTGAAACACTTTCCCTATGAAGAAAGGTTAAAGCACTTGGGGCTCTTTAGCTTGGAGAAACGACGGCTGAGGGGTGACATGATTGAGGTTTATAAGATTATGCATGGGATAGAGCAGGTCGAGAAAGAAGTACTTTTCTCCTTTTTTCACAATACATGAACTCATGGGCACTCCATGAAATTGCTGAGTGGTCGGGTTAGAACAGATAAAAGGAAGTACTTCTTCACCCAAAGAGTGATGAATACATGGAATTCACTGCCACAGGAGGTGGTGGCAGCTATAAGCATGGACAGCTTCAAGAGGGAACTGGATAAACATATGGAGCAGAGGTCCATCAGTGGCTATTAGCCACACGGTATAGATAGGAAATCACAGGCTGGGGCAGGTGATGCACTGTATTCTTGGTGCTTGGGGGGGGGGGGCAACAGTGAGAGGGCTTCTAGTGTCCTGGCCCCACTGCTGGACCTCCTGATGGCACCCGGTATTTTTGGCCATTGTGTGACAGAGTGTTGGACTAGATGGGCCATTGGTCTGCTCCAACATTGGCTTCTCTTATGTTCTTATGATATTGCATGTTTATGAATGACTGTGCCTCACTTTGACAATAAATGAATAAAAATAAAAGTCTTGCACTACCTTGAAATCATCCAAAGTGGCATTACTTGCTATCATCTGAAGTGGAACAGCCCAGTTTACCACTGTAACATTCTACCATCATAGTAAAGGTAAAGGTAAAGGTTCCCTTGCTCGAAAGCCAGTCGAATCCGACTCTAGGGTTGCGGTGCTCATCTCCGTTTCAAAGCCGAATGTGGATACCACCTTGGACTACCATACATCACAGTGTGTGGGAGGGGTATGGGTAGCATGACTGAATGAAAAACAACATCTACACATACACAGAAGGCTAGCCAAGGAAACCATCTCCCTTTCATGCTGTTGTTCTTTGTTTAGGATTTTTTTCCATGGCCCTGGGGGGGGGGGGGATGAATTCTGTCAAGCATGTGATCCTTCACCCACAATCTGAGTGCATGGAGACAGTTTATAAACTGTGGTGAGGCTTCACATCATCCAAATAATTGAAAGTGGCCAAAGAATGCCTAACTTTTTATAAAGGTCAAATATACACATGACGCATCAGATGTGGAATCTAAATATGAGGGGATTTGTTCCAGCAAATGTTAGTGAGATGAAGCTCTGAGCCTCTTGGCCTCATGTTAATACAAAATTGACTATATTGCATTTTGTATTATGTTTCCATTTCAGCAGTCATTTGCTCCATGTCAAAAACCCCTCATGCGGTAAGAACTAATTTACTAAACGTGCCCGTCATAATTATTTGTAATTGTAGTCATATGGATATGCTCCTGTTTTGGGGAATATTTGAAGAGATCATTTTTCATCCTAGGAGACTGGATTTGATGATAATACAAAGTGATTGAAGAGGTTGGACTCATTGTGGCAAAAAAGAGAGGAGACACTGGGTATATTTTGCTTTGTATACAGTAGAATGCAAAGGGATACCGTGGAACATTTCGTTGGTCTTCCTTCCTTCTCATGGAATATTTGGATGTTCTCCCTCAGGAAATAAGCAGGAAATCTAGAACTGATGTGGACATTCCCACTGTGTGGGCATAAAGTGCCATCAAGGCCGCTTAAGGCATTATGTCCCACTGAGGTTCCTGCCCTCCCTACGCTCTGCCCCTGAATCTCCTGGGATTTCCCATCCCAGGGCTAGTAATTCTAACCCTAATAACGCAAACATTAAAAATCAAAATAATAACCACAGGCAACTAAAACCACTAAATATGACAAATATAATAAAAGTCAACAGCAATGAGCAACCCAATAATCCAGCCAGCCATGCCCCAACATAAAGTCAGCCTTGCCAAATTTCCAAAACAAAGAACCCCAAATTTCAGAACTTCTTAGGAAGCCCACATGTTATCCTGCTCAGTTCTATTTTGCTACATCTCCTGAATGCCAGTAAGGTATGGGCTTTCTTTACTTCCTCCAGGAGGCTGTTCCAGAGCATGAAGGCAACAACTACAAAAGTCCAAGTACAACTCTATGCAGGTGGGAGAGGGGCAGGGTTTTTAAAATATGTCCCCAGCAGCTAAACATAATGTTAAGCAGGCCACCACATTCTGTGCCAGCTGTAGTTTCTCAATTCATTTTTGTTTCCTTTAAAGCACAGAGCCATATAGAGTGTTACAATAGCTGAGCCTAGCAGCAAAGCCTGATTGACCGATTCCAGAAAGGGCAATAACAATTACAACCTTTTAATATCAACATTGGGAAACCTATAAAAAAATCTCAAGGGAAAAATGATAAAGGTCTATAAAGAAAAAAACAATCTCGTTTTTCCCCTCCCATGTGCTCCATTCATTCTTGAAAGGAAATATATGCAACACAGGATAGTCAGCCTGATACCATATCCATCTCCCACTTCTCTGTCACTGGCACTGGAAATGGTGTCCTAGTTTTGCACTCCCAAATATGGCAGCCACACTTAGAAATTTCATCTCTGACATTATGACACAAGAAGATATACCTGAGTTTGTTACCACTGAAGATCACATCTGCCACCTGAGCATTATCTCAATGATGATGTCCTCCAGAGTTCTGCCTACTCACCATTCATACAATGGGACCCCAAATCTACTAATCTACTTGCTGCTTCTGTCAAGACCATTACTGATTGTCACTGACCCTACTATCAGCATGAAGACACATCCTTGTATCACTAAAGATGCCTTCACACCATATGCTATGCCAGTTTGGTGTAGTGGTTAAAAGCACAGACTCTAATTTGGGAGAACCGGGTTTGATTCCCCACTGCTCCACATGCAGCTACTGGTGTGACCTTGGGTCAGTTACAAGTTCTTTCAGAGCTGTTCTCTCATGAGCAGTCCTAGAAAGAGCTCTCTCAGCCCCACCTCACAGGGCGCCTGTTGTGGGGAGGGGAAGGGAAAAGAGATTGTAAGACACTCTGAGACTCCTTCGTGTAGTGAAAGGCAGGGTATAAATCCAGTCTCCTCCTCCTCCTCCTCCTCCTCCTCTTCTTCTTCATCTTCTTCTTCTTCTGCATCCTTGTAGGGTGGGCTGCTGATCTTTGCAGGAGGATCTAGGGGATCCTAGGCTGCAGACTGGTGTCCCTTCCTGCCAGTGAGAGCAACTCTCACAATGTAAGTGCTGTCACTGTCTTGGAGCTTCTTTCAGTGGTTTCCAACCATGCCTTACATCAACACTTTCCTTCCCCTGCTCAG
>NW_015163641.1:96322-135960 GCF_001447785.1 Gekko japonicus | reverse complement strand
GATGCTGACAATCCCCCCCCCCCCAAAAAAAAAAAAATTCCGATTGACAGAAGTGACCTAAGGGATCAAATACAAATATTGTTTTTTCCCCAAACTGGATTCAGCCATTTTCAGTAGAACATGATGCAGAAAAGAACCAAATGTCATAAATTACAAAGGCAACCCAAGGGATTTTTCCAAGTGGGAAATTCCAGACTCGAGTCTTCCAGTAATACAGAAAGTAAATGCAAATTGTTTGCCAGGATTTTCTGCATGAGTCAAACACAATGAAAACCACCATATGGGTGGAATAAATAGAGCATATTAGGGGAATGTGCCAAGCCAGTAATAACAATGGGGGGAAAAACCTGAACTAAAATCCAAATCATTACTCAAAACTGATAGAAGCCGCCAAGCAGACAGGGTAATGATGATACACATTGTATATGAGACGATGGTAAGCAATTAAGACAGGAATGACAAAGTAGTTTGTACAACATGGAAGGAGAATCAGGTTCAGTTTATCTATCAACACAACTCCTTTCTCTCTATTGCATGTGCAATTCCTACTTTCTTTAGGGCTTTTCTGCCCAGAATTAAGATTAATTTAGCATTACCTTAAGATGAATACACAAGTAAAGAATTAAGATGTTTAAAATTACTTCACGATGAACACAAAAATTACCTAACAAGACGTGACCAAACAATTGACTAAGGACTGACATATGTGTTTCTATATGGGATTAAAAAAAAACAAACCTTTGGCAGATAAAGCATCGGGCTATGTAATGGAATCTGTATGGGTTTCACATTCCCCTTGTGAACTTGTATTAAAAGCCCCATTCACCAGAGATAGAGATGGAGATGGAGAGCTGATCTGCTCAGGCAAACAGTCTCCATGCAACCCCTCACAGCTCTCCACACATGCTCCTGGATTATGGGCCCACTACAATTAGTCATAGACTGATTTCGCACAAGGAGCTTCACTGCCATCACACCTCCCTTTGCCCCATTTCTATTTGTTAATTTCCCACTTGAAGCTGCATGGTCGCATTTTGACCCAACGGCTTCGCCCGATTTCCCCCGCAGTTTCGTGATTCTCAGAAAACGGGATCATGAAACCACGGGGGAAATCGGGCGAAGCCATGGGTCAAAATGCGACCGTGCAGCTTCGAGTGGGAAATTGACCAATGGAAATGGGGCAAAGGGAGGCGGGACAGTGGCGCAGCTCCTTGTGTGAAATCAGCCAGAGTCATAGAATCATAGAGTTGGAAGGGACCTCCAGGGTCATCTAGTGATTACTGCGGATCCAAAAGTGCTGCCATTTTTATCAAACCAAGCTAGTGGGGAATTCACAGTAGAAGAAAATGTATTACAGACCCTCCGTGACTTACATAACCATAATTAAGAAACCTGAAGTAACTGGATTTTTTCATTATTCCTATTTTTTTTTTAAAAAAAAAAACTTGATAAAAACATTTTTTGGTATGTTTACTTATAATTACTTAGAAAGAGGTACTTATATTCTACAAAGTATCTCTTCATGTCTTCCACCATATTGGTATGGTGTCTCCCCCTCCCTTGAAAAGTCACCCCTTCATTGCTTGAGTAGCTAAAGTGGTGAGAAAGCTGGTCAGTACTCAAAAGCACCAGACAATGAGGGTGAATTCCTGAAACTGATGACTTCTTCATACTTCTTGTGACGTCTATCAATATGATATAACTACTGAAACAGTAGTTTCTTCTTATTGCACAGATGACATTCTGAATCAAACCAAATTCATCTCAGCAAATTACCATAGCGACCATCTGGGACTGATGAGTCAACTCTTTTACCCATTAGTCTGCTGTCGAAGTGGCTGTGTCAGGAAGAGCTTTCCATACGCCACGGAAAGTCATTGAACTGTGTGCCTTTCTGTCTGCTTAACAAGTTCATCAATGAGTAACACAGCAGATTCTCAGCCGGTGCTCCTGAGAGTCACTGAGCAAACCAATGGGGGGAATGAAGAATGGTGATTCTTAATATATGTCCAATTAAACAATCAGGGATGGTGTAAACAAGCCTTGTTCCTGGCTATTGATTGAGGTTGGTCAGCACAGAATTACACCAGTGCAAGGAGGAAGTGGCCATGCTGACAGCTGCTAAAAAGCCTTTCTTACCCTTTCCTTGCTCCAAAAGGCTATGTACGGTTTCCCTGAAATTTTGATATCACCAGTGAATACTCCTGCCAAAAAGCTGGATTGGCACTAACTCCCAGTGCTGGAGCAACTGGTTGGGATGTTGTTCAGGAGCTGGACACATGAAGTGGGATCCAAAGAGTACCTTTCCAATGGAGGAAGCTGTTTCTTTGGCAGATGAAAACTTCCTCCGTCAGAGGAACATTTACTTAGCAAAATAGAGAGGCTCTGGAGCCATGGTGCCAAGTTCTATGCACTAAAGACCAAAGGACTCTAAGAGCATAAGGGCTGCCTTGCCTTGTAGGATCAGACCAATATCCATCTAGCCCAGCACTTGGTTTCCAATAATGGCCTGTCGGGTGCTTCTGAGATCTCATAAGACGGACATGTTGGTGATGGCCTTCCTATTTTCTCAGCATTCAGAAGTAGAGTGCCTCTGCACATGTATATTTCATTTAGCTTTCATTGCTGACAGGTCTAGTAGTATAAAAAGGAGGATTCATTCATTATGAGGACTATGTTCCTTTTTACTCAGGGTTACAGTTGTTTGTAAATTCTTGCTCTAGCTTGTCTTCCCTCATATTGATCCCATTTCACAATGTCCTTGATGGGATCAGGTGAACTATGTGGTACAAAACATCGTTCCATAGATATCAAGTGACTTCCGTCTTCTGTCAGCTTTTCCCTAGGAGTTAGGTTTAAAAGCTGCCCTTCAGCCCTTTTGATATAGACTTCCAGTAGTCGGGTTTCATTTCAACTTAAGTACAGACCACTTTTTGGGGCAGGGTCAGTTTGTTCCAGAATATTCCCCAGTACCTAACAAATCTAAACCTTTCTTTCCAGCACCACCATTTCATCCATACCTAATCCCCACCTCTCTAGCTGGCACTGCACAAAGCGGGTTACATCAAATAGAAATTCCAGTCTAAATGTTCATTCTAAATGTACTCTGAAGCATAGGCGTAATCTTTGTGGGGGCGGCGGGGCGTGAGCCCCCGCCGAAATTTTCAGGAAGATACTCAGCCTCCCCCGGGAGCCACCCTTGCTCCTAGCAAAGCAATGCCTCTGGTCCAGCCCCAGCCCCCCCCGGGAAATTGGAAAGTCTACACCGCTGCTCTGAAGACCCACCTATGCAGCAGACATTAACTGATCTAACAGAAATTCTCTTTCCCCGGGTGTGATGTACTGACCTCCAAAGGCAGGATGCTTAGTGTATCAAATTCAGAGAGCTGGGTGGTTAAAGGGCTAATGCCTCACCGTGAAGCACAGGTTGATTGACAGGCTGCTGCCTGCGTGCACCCCCCTTCTCTCTAATTGGTCAGCACTAGCTGAGGTGAACTTTAAGAACAGCTGAGTGCTGAGGAAAAGGGTTTTTTTGTGCACCTTGCTTCATCTCTGCCACATCAGAAGCCAAACAGATGGAGTTTGTGTGTCTATCAGAGGGAAACAAATAAGTTAACTTGTGAAGTGAAGGGACACATCTACTTGCCCTTACTGTGTACCATCAAATCTGAAGAAAAGTTCCAAATAAGAACTTTTGTCTAAGTGTTGGCTAAGCTAAAAACTGTTTATTTCACTGGGTCAAGAATCGAGGGTCAGTTTTGGCAGGAGGGATTGGTCAGTAGGTTGAAGCTGCCAGTCTAGCTTCATAGAAAAGGAATGTTGCTTCTAGGAAAAGGAGAATATTTCCTTCTCAGTTATTCTTTGGGTCCAACTCAGAAGGGACCAGTGCTTGGTGTGAAAAAGGAAACGGTCTTAGACTCCTCTAGAGTCCAAGGGAAAGCTGTAATCCCACAGGGAAGGAGAATAAGTACAAGAAGAAAGTACTAATCTCCAGGAAACTAAGATAGTTACATTGTTACTGTTAAGAAATCTCCAAGACAGACAAAATTCTCACTGTTAAGAACTGAGTCTCTTAAGGAACAAAACTTCAACAATATTCTGTTGCCTGTTCAAAATATCATAATTTGTAAGTACCGTAAAATTTATCTCAGTTTTCTCATCCCCTGCATATTCCTAACCCAACTGTGCCTGTTTAATAAAATCAACATTTCTGTTTGAACTTTACATCATGTTAAATGCCATTTACGAAGGAAATAACAAGTGGGCTCCTGCTTATCAGCAATAACTCTCTGGCCTGGGCAAAAGCCAAAATGTACAGTGTTATGTCCACTGACCGCCACTAGGTGCCCGCGGTATGTGACCAGAGCTTGGCTCCAAAAGAACAATGGGGACTAGGATCCTGAGACTCCTAGTCAGCACCTATAGGAACTGTGGTGGGAAGTTCAAACCCACCGATGGGACCTGTGGGTGGCAACCGGGGACTGTATATAGTTGGTCATTCGACCGTTTGTTTGTTGTTGTGTTGTGTGCCAGTAAAGTATGAGCTGCTAATCACTCAGCGTCTGTCTTCACTACGCATTGAACCCAGTACACAACAGGGGTGATGAAGGTGGGATCCCACTGAGCGGGCCGGGCTGCCGGGGCACCAGAGGAAGACCAGGACCCGCCGCTGCTCCTACCTATGAGCACCGAAGGCAAGCAAGCCGTTTCCCCGCCACCACTGCGCAGCACAATGGCAGTCACTCCGGGATCAGTACTGGTCCCTCCGTTTGACCCGACCAAGTCACATCACTGGGATGCCTGGGTCGAGGGACTCAACTCCATCTTAGAGTTTTACGGAATCACCGATGATGGCAAGAAGCGGGGCCTCCTCATCGGCTCCTGCAGCCCTGCCACCGTGGAGCTGGGTTGCAACTTGCTCGCTCCAACCAAGCTCTCTGAGTCCACACTCAAGGACATCATTGTGAAGCTCCAAGACCACTTCAATCCTTGGCCCTTGGAGATCATGCGCCATGTGGCCTTCTACTCCTAGAACCAGCAATCGAGAGAACCAGTGGCTGTGTACCTGGCTGAGCTCCATTGGCTCGCCTCGGAGTGCATGTTTGGGGCGCATCTTGATACGGCCCTCTGCAACAGGCTGGTCTGCGGCCTCACCGACAAGAAGCCCAGGCTGTGGATTCTGGAGGCCGAGTAGTGCACCCTTAAACCAGCCCTTGCCGCCACCACGGCTTGGGAGAGGTCGCATCCTGCTACCTCATCCTCCTCACACTGGATGAGCATCGACCACACAGATCAAGAGGAGGAGGAGGTTCAACGGACCCAGCACTCCGGACAGCGGCATGACTCAGGACCCGCTCCACGCTCCACACACGCAAAGAGTCTGGGCAGCAGGAGTGTGCAAGCTGCAGAGACCAACACGACCGGAGAATGTGTCGCTTCAGGGACGCCATCTGCCGGAGCTGCAGCCACAAGGGCCACATCTCCCGGGCCTGCCATTCCCGGGGGTCCCGGCCTCAGCTATCGCACAACCAGCCAGACCACAGATCGACTGCTCACTACGAGGAAGATGCATCACAGGAAGAGTTATACCTCCTCGCCAGTGAACCAGAGGCCCAGGTACTGAGACTCTCCAGCCAGATCTCAGCCCCTAAAATCCAGGTCCGGGTCAAGATAGAGGGATCCCCTTGCTCCATGGAGCTGGATTCCATCTCCACTGCCTCCATAATTTCGGAGGCGACTTTAAAGAGACTGTGCTTGAAGGGGGGGCACCTTTGCCCGTCGTCCATTACACTGATGGACTTCCAGAGAAATCGTGTCCCTATCCTGGGTGTGGGGAGTTTCCAGGTCCAATACCAGGGATTCAATGACTACTTGGATTTAATTGTGGTCAAGGGAAATTTAGTCAGTTTGTTGGGCCGCGCGTGGTTCACCCCGCTGGGAATCTCCATTGGGGGAGTACAGCTCTGTGCCCCACAGGACTTTAGCGAGGTTTGCAGGGAGTTCCTGGCCATCTTCGACAGTATGCTAGGTCACTACACAACCCCCTCCCATGACTCTGCAGCTAGACCCGAAGGTGGCCCCTATCCGCATGCGTGCTAGGATGGTTCTGTTCACGCTAAAGCCTAAGAGAGATGTGGAACTGGACCGTCTGGTAATTCAAGGGGTCCTGGAACCAGTCTCACACACGGTGTGGCAGACCCCAATAGTCACCCCCGTGAAGCCAAACGGGGACGTCCGCATCTGCGTGGACTATAAGTGCACGATTAATAAGGCTCTACAGGATCATGCCTACCCGGTTCCGGTAGTGAGCCATGTTCTAGCCACTTTAGGCAGGGCAAAGATCTTCGGCAAACTAGTTCTCACCCAGGCTTACCAACAGCTCCCCATAGACGAGGCCTCCGCCGCAGTGCAAACTATAGTGACACATAGGAGGGCCTTCTGGGTTAAGAGATTGCTATTTGGAGTGAATGTGGCCCCAGGACGTTTCCAACACATGATGGACTCTCTCTTAAAAGGGATTCCGGGTGTCACACCATTCGTCAATGATGTGATGATCGCCGTGACCATGCCGGAGGACTTCATCACCCAGCTGCGCGCCATCCTCCGCCGCTTCCAGGATCCCGGTCTGAAAGTGAAGTGGGGAAAGTGCTTGTTGGGGGTTCCGTCCATTGATTTCCTGTGCTTCATGGTCAATGCTGACGGCCTTCACCCGGCTAGGGACAAAATAAAGGCTATTGTAGAGGCTCCCCCACCCAAGTCCAAGGTGGAACTCCAGGTGTTCTTAGGGCTCTTGAACTTCTACCACGCCTTTCTCCTTCACAAGGCGGTGGTAGCGGAGCCCTTGCCCCAACTCCTGAACAGGAACGCTCCCTGGTCTTGGGCCCCCCAACAGGCCACTGCTTTCAAAGTGGTCAAAGCGCTTCTGATCTCCAACTCGATCCTGGCCCATTTCGATGAATCTCTGCTGGTGGTTCTTGCCTGCGATGCTTCCCCATATGGCGTGGCCACCGTGGTGGCCCACCAGCTCCCAGACGGGTGGGAGGTGCCCGTCACATATTACTCCCGAATGCTGTCGGAGGCAAAGTGGAACTAAACCCAGATCAATCGTGAGGGCCTGGCAATCGTGGCGGGTGTTAAGAAATTCCATGATTTCATCTACGGCCGGCCCTTCACCATTGCCACGGACCATCGCCCCCTTCTAGGCCTCTTCACTGTGGACAAACGGATGCCACAGGTGCTCTCCCCGCGGGTCCTCCGGTGGTCCATATTCCTGTTGGGCTACAACTACGCCCTCGTGCACCGTCCCGGTAAGGCTATGGGTCATGCAGACACCCTTAGCCACCTCCTCCTGCCATCTATCGATGCCAACCTGGCCCCTGCACACCATGTCCTTCTGATGGAGGACCTCCCCGACTCCTCCCTTTGGGTCGCTGATGTCACCCACTTCTTGGCCAGGGACCCTGTTGTCTCCTGTGTTCTGGGCTGGGTGTTGAGGGGGTGGCCTGTGGCTGCAGTGGGCCTGGATTTCACAGCCTTTGCTGCTAGTCGGGATGAGTTGTCCACCCACAAGGGCTGCCTACTGTGGGGGGACCGGGTGGTAGTCTCGGACAATGGGATGGCATTCACCGCAGCAGAATTCCAGGAGTTCCTGCACAGCAACCTGATCTGCCACGTGAGATCTGCTCCGTTCCACCGCACCACCAATGGCCAGGCAGAGAGAATGGTGCAGACAGCCAAAGAAGCCCTCAGCCGCCTAACAGAAGGGGACTGGGAGTCCCGCTTGGCCCAGTTCTTACTGTCACAATGGACAACTCCTAATCCGGGTACCGGGTGCTGCCCAGCAGAACTCCTGATTGCCTGGCAACCTGCCATCCTCTTGAATCAACTTCACCCAGACAGGTTGCCGAAGTCGCGCGACCTGTCAGAACAGAGAGAAGTGCCCTGGGGTTTTTTCCCAGAGGACCCTGTCTTCATTCAGAACTATGGCAAGGGCTCCACCTGGCTAGCTGGCCGAGTCATCTGCGCAATGGGCCCAGTGTCCTACGAGGTCTCCACGGAGGACGGCCAGGTGTCTGCTCCCGGCGGGGAAGAATGATACTGTTAGATCGCGCTAACAAAGGACTCGTACAGTGATTCAGCAAGTGATTCAGCTTTATTGGAAGTAACGAGCAAGCACTAACTCAGTAAGAAACCAGAACAGGAAACAGTGGGAGCTTATGCTCCTTTTAAACATAACCGGGCTAATGTAGCCACGCCTATTTACAAATAACAACCAATGAGATTGCTAGAATAAAGACCAATGGGAGTCTTTCCCTCCTAGGGAATGGTATCGTTCTGATTGGTCGCTGTTACGAAGCGACCAATAGGAAGTTCGCTCAGAGGAGCCCTGGTCTGGCTCGAAGCTTAACATGGGAGTCCTATGAGGTGATTCATGTAATCATTTCAATACATTACAATTCCTCCCCCCTAAGTTAAGCCATCATCCCAATTGTTTTATTATTTACAAACATGCAATCAACCTTTGTACATCAGTTATTCCAACAGTATTTACACTCATAGTCCTTCAGATAAGTCGGCATTTGCCGCGAACGCTGGGACCTGCGGAGCGGTGCAGGCTCCACGGGCAGACAAGGTTGTGGGTCAGAGTGGGGCCCACTACAGCCTGGATCAGGCACAGACTCGACTGGGATTTCAGCCCCACACACAGGGTTCTGCCCTGACTCGGGGACAGTACCGGGCCTTTCGGTACTCACCGCCTGCTCTGGGGGTGTCCACTCGACATCAGGGGATTCAGCCGTCGGAGAGTCAGCGCTGTCCCTAGCCCAACGTCTCCTTAACTGATCTATGTGGCGCCGCCATATTCGACCGTCAGCTAACTGCACCACATACATTCGAGTACCCACAGAGTCGGATATAACCCCAGGAAGCCATAAGTGCCCGTTTGCATAATTTCGTGCGAAAACCTTGTCCCCTTTTTCAAACATGCGCACCTTCGGTTGCGCCGTGGTACGCTCGGATTGCTCTTCAGTGAGGTCTGGGTGCATTCGGTTCAAACGGGTCGTGAGTCTCCGCCCCATTAACAATTCGGCCGGACTACGGCCTGTAGCACTACAGGGGGTGGTGTGCTGCAGCAAAAGAAAGGAGCCCAGCCTCTGGCTCCAGTCCCCTTCGTCCATTTTACCCAGGGCCTCTTTGGCCGTCCTGACCATCCGTTCGGCTTGGCCATTAGATGCCGGATGGAAAGGGGCCGAAGTCATTTGGCGTATGCCATTACTCGTGAGGAAGAGCCTAAATTCCTCAGACACAAATTGAGGCCCGTTGTCACTGACGATGACGTCAGGCAACCCGTGGGTGGCAAAAAGTCGGCGGAGCGCATGGATCACAGCAAGTGATGTGGTCGATTTCATATGCACGACCTCCAGCCATTTGGACATAGCGTCCACCACAATTAGGAACATTTGCCCTTGGAGAGGGCCAGCAAAATCTATATGCAATCTGGCCCAGGGTTTACCAGATGACTCCCAGCCTTGGGGTGTAGCTTGTGGGGGATCGGGTCTGACTTGCTGGCATTTGGGACACCCTCGTACCCATTCTTCGATCTCTTTGTCCAGCCCCGGCCACCAGACATACCCTCTGGCCAACGCTTTGGTGTGTACCATACCGGGGTGACCCTCGTGCAGCGACTCTAACACTCTCGTCCTGAGTTTGTCAGGAACCACCACCCTGTTCCCCCATAATACACAGCCCTTAGAAATGGATAGTTCATTTTGACGGCTTTTGTAAGGGCCGAACTCCGGTTCAACGCTTCCAACCGGCCACCCCCTCCAAACCCAGTTTAATACTCGGGACAGCACGCTATCCTTGGCCGTGTGTGCTGCAATGTCCCTGGATGATACCGGGGGTCGAGGAAGCTCCTCAATTGCCAAGACCTCACAGGCGGGGGCAGGGTCTGCGCCAATGTCCGGCACCGGGCACCGGCTGAGGGCATCCGCATGCCCAATCGCTTTCCCAGGCCGGTGCTCTAAGTCAAAATCATAAGCCTGCAAAAATATCGCCCATCTAAGCATGCGTGGGGACATGATGTTTGGCAATTGCTTATCGGGCGCAAAAATCCCCAGTAGCGGCTTGTGGTCAGTGACCAGCAAAAATCGTCTGCCAAAAATAAAATCATGGAACTTTTTGACAGCCGCTACCAACGCCAGACCCTCCTTGTCTATCTGGGCATAGTTCCGCTCTGCCGCAGATAGTGATCTAGAATAAAAAGCGATAGGCGCTTCGCTCCCATCAGGCATCAGATGGCTTAAAACTGCGCCTACTCCAAAAGGTGAAGCGTCAGCAGCTAACACCAGGAGCTTGTGTTCATCATAATGCGTGAGTACGGCATTAGATGTCAGCAGCTCCTTGACTCCCACAAAAGCCTTTTCCTCGGCCTGCCCCCACTTCCATTTTGCCTCCTTGTGCAAAAGCGCGTGCAAAGGGGCCGCCACTGATGCCTTATGCGGTAAAAACGCATGATAAAAATTCAGGAGTCCTAAAAAGGATTGGAGCTCCTTCTTACTCACCGGCCTGGGGGCGTTTTGGATTGCAGATACCTTCTCATCCGTGGGGTGGACTCCCTCTGCGTCAATGCGAAACCCCAGGAAGTCCACACTTTCCACCCCGAGCGTGCATTTTGAGCGCTTAACTCTGAGACCGGCATTTTGAAAACGCCTGAGGACCTCTTTAACCCGGTCCAGTAGTTCCTGTTCAGACCCGCCCGCAATCAGCACGTCGTCAAAATAGGGCACTGTGCCAGGTACCCCCCTTAGTAGACGTTCCATGAGGCCCTGAAAAATCCCAGGTGCTACGTTGACCCCGAATTGCAGCCTGTTCACTTTAAAAGCCCCTTGGTGGGTTACAATTGTTTGGGCCTCGGCAGCCTCCGGGGTGACAGGCAACTGCTGGTATGCCTGGGCCAGGTCAAATTTGGCGAAAATCTTGCCACCCCCCAGGGAAGCCAAAATGTGGCTTATTACCGGGACCGGGTACGAATGTTGCTGCAGCGCCTTGTTAATCGTACATTTGTAATCGGCGCATAGTCGTATGGACCCATCTGATTTGACAGGGGTTACGATCGGGGTCTCCCATTTGCTGTATGGTACTGGCTCTAAAACCCCTTGCTCAACTAGTTTGTCAATCTCTTTTTCCACCTTATGTTTGAGAGACACAGGTACTTTCCGATACTTCAACCTAATAGGTTTGACTGACGGATCTAAGTCAAACGCAACCGGGGGGCCCTTGTACCTCCCCAACCCTTCGGCAAATACATCAGGGAACAGGTCGTACAGCATGCCCCATTTATTTTCAGACATCCTGTTAATCCCAGAAATACCAATGCCCAATGGCTCAAACCAATCTAACCCTAGCAGGTTAACCCGGTCTCCCTCTGCAATCAGGAATGACAGTTTAACACATTTCCCCTTATACTCAACAGTAACAGAGTCCCGTCCGGCCAAGGGAATTCGGTTGCCCTGGAAGTCGGACACTCTGGTTCCCGCAGGCTGGAGCCGCCGCCGGCTTCGGTTCGGGAACAACTGGCGCCAGGACGCGGCAGAAATCACCGTCACGGACGATCCTGAGTCCACCTCCATTGTACAGGGTCGGCCGTCGAGGAGTGGAGTCACGGTGATCTTGCCCTGGCTGCTGGTGCGATTTACGGCCGATGCGCTCGACAAGGTCGCCGTCAACTGGCAGCTTGCTTCCGATGCTGAGGAACGGGTCTTGCCTTGGGTGCTGACTGGAGTGCCCCTCTGCGCTGACCGGTTGTTAGTTGAGGGATCCTTCTTTGCTGATCTGCAGACTCTGGCCAGATGACCACGCCGCCCACACGCTCTGCAGTCGACATCACGAGCCCAACAGGAGTCGCGCTGGTGTTTCCCGCCACAACCGGAGCAAGGCTTGACGTTGGTAGTCTTCGCTGGGGTCCGCTTGCCTCGAACCGCGTTGACGTCATCATCCGCGTCTTCGCCCTCGCTGTCTCGTTGAGCGTGTATACTGGGCTCTGCCACCCGCTGGCGGACCTCCTTCGTGGACTTCTCCGCTGCTTCCGCGGCCACGGCCTCTTCGTAGGCCACTGCCCAGGTCAGGGTGGTGCGGGCGAACAGCCTCTGTTGCAGCCTTTCATCTTTGAGACCGCAGACGAGACGGTCTCTGAGGGCTTCCTCCACGTTGTGGAAATTACATGGCCGTGCGGCTTTGCGAAGGGCCGCCACGAAATCTGCGATGGTCTCGCCTCCGGCCTGGTTCCGCTTGTAAAAAGCGTGCCGGCAGGCGATCTCCGACGGTTGTGGAGAATAGTGAGCCTTAAGCTTCTCCGTGATGTCAGCGTAGGTGACAGTCTTTATATCAGTTGGGGCCACCAACGACCTGGCTATGTCGAAGGTCCCCTTCCCGCAGGAACTCAGGAGGCATGCTCGTTTCTTCGCCTCATCGGTGATGTCGTGGGTCTCCAGATGGAACTCGAACCTGGACAGGTAGGAGTCCCAGTCTTCTGAGGAGGGTTCGAAGCACTCGAACTTCTGGCTTCCAGCCATCGGGGGAGACTTGGGCACCGGAGCTGGTGGCGCCTCCGCCGGATCGGCTGCTGTGCTCTGCCCGCTTTCTTCCGAGTCCGAAGTGTGGATGTCCGCAGGGCTGCCTACCTGCTCTAACATCCCACCTTCGTCGCCAATTGTTAGATCGCGCTAACAAAGGACTCGTACAGTGATTCAGCAAGTGATTCAGCTTTATTGGAAGTAACGAGCAAGCACTAACTCAGTAAGAAACCAGAACAGGAAACAGTGGGAGCTTATGCTCCTTTTAAACATAACCGGGCTAATGTAGCCACGCCTATTTACAAATAACAACCAATGAGATTGCTAGAATAAAGACCAATGGGAGTCTTTCCCTCCTAGGGAATGGTATCGTTCTGATTGGTCGCTGTTACGAAGCGACCAATAGGAAGTTCGCTCAGAGGAGCCCTGGTCTGGCTCGAAGCTTAACATGGGAGTCCTATGAGGTGATTCATGTAATCATTTCAATACATTACAGATACTGCTCCCGGTGTTGAGAACGAGAATCTACCAGCCAGCCCTGACCACACAATAATGGATGAGGAGTTCCCGGAGCAGACTCCGAGCCCCACGACCAACCAGGACACCGAGCGCCTGCTCCTGTCTCAGCTCTGGAAGAAGCACCTCCACTCCCACAGCCTAGCGTCCAGGAGAATCCACCGGCCAGAGTTTCCGATGCCCCAGTTCCCGCTCCAAGGCAGTCTTTGCGGGAACACCAGCCCCTGGCCTATCTGGACTATGTCACATAGGGTAGGCTCGAGCTACAGGGGGAGGGATGTTATGTCCGCTGACTGCCACTAGGTGCCAGTGGTATGTGACCAGAGCTTGGCTCCAAAAGAACAATGTGGTCTAGGATCCTGAGACTCCTAGTCAGCACCTATAGGAACTGTGGTGGGAAGTTCAAACCGGCTGATGGGACCTGTGGGTGGCAACCGGGGACTGTATATAGTTGGTCGTTCGACCGTTTGTTTGTTGTTGTGTTGTGTGCCAGTAAAGTATGAGCTGTTAATCACTCAGCATCTGTCTTCAATACACATCGAACCCAGTACACAACATACAGTGAGAAGGAAAGCCAGTCTAAGGTATTTTGAAATCTTAAGCAAACCTGTAGGGGCTTCCTGCAGTTTGGTGTAGTGGTTAAGTGTGCTGACTCTAATCTGGGAGAACCGAGTTTGACTCCCCACTCTTCCACTTGCACCTGGCTGGACGACTTTGGGCAAGCCATAATTCTGGCACAGCTGTTCTTGAAAAAGAGGAGTTTCTGTTAGAGTTCTCTCAGCCCCACCTACCTCACAGGGTGTCTGTTATGGGGAGGGAAAGGAGTTTGTAAGCTGCTCTGAGACATCTTTGGGTAGTGAAGGGCGGGGTATAAATCCAATCTCTTCTTCTTCTTCTAACTCCATCCTCTGGAGGCAGAGTCTGAGCCACAACAGTAGGTGTAAACCAATCCCATTGTTAGTGCTGTCTTGAAGCAAACCAAGTCTCAGTGGTACTGGAACAAGAGATGGATAAGTTAAACTCTCTGTCTATGTTTGGAGCACAGATTTGATTTGACAACATCTGCTAAATTGGATTTGTTCCTATGTTGCTGTGAATAACAGTAAGGAATTTTTGCAGTCTAGTCATGTTTATTCCCAAATACAGTTAAATGTGTTGTGTTGTTACTATTCAGAAATAATATGTGTTTTCCCCCCTTCTCCCAGCATTGATTCAGGTCAAACAAACATTCTTTTAAATTGCTTGCAACCCCTTTTGAAGCCTTCTCTCTCTTCTCTTATGGCTGTGATTCTAGATAGCAGGTAGAAATGTACTTTTCATTCTATTTTCTATATGATTTAGTAGCACATTACAGTTGCTGTTTTGCCGCCTTTCCCCTCCTTCATTACCATCTGCTGAAATAACAACAGCCCAAGGTGCAATGAAAATAAAATTTCATACACACACTGGAGAAATCAATTTGTCACTCATAGAAACACTGATGTTCTCTGGAGAATCATTGTTGGTTCACTGACATGAAGCGGTTAATGCTTATTTTTTGGGGGGTAATAATTGGTTTAAGTCTTAAATGAGCAAGCATAGTTAAACAGCTGTTAAGATGCTTAGCACTTAGAAATATCATTTCCCCATACTTAATTGAGAATATTTTCAAATGATGCATCTGCAGCTCAAAAAACCTGCTTCCCCACCCGCCATTTCACAAAACAAAAACATTTTTTAGAATTAAATGAACTTCAGGCGGAGAGACAGGGATGAGACTGATTTTCAAAAGCTGAATTGGTTTGAGTAGAATATCCCCATTTCCTTTAATTTCTTCCCTGTGAGTCTCTGGTGTTTTTTTAACTGCTTTTTCTTTGTTTAGGTTGATTTTTTCCTGTTAACAAGTTTCCCAGCATTATGCTTGCATACATTGCATATAAGTGGCATATAACGCTTACAGAGCAAACAAACAAAAACAGCACATACATATGGGACTATAAGTGACATATAAATGATTTAATGTAAAGTAAAAATTGTATTAAAGTGGTTTAAAAGAAACCAAAGAGGCATCAATGATAGTGACAACAATTAGATATACCAGTGCTGATGACAATGGCATCAGAGGATATCGAAAGGAAAGGAAAATAACCCTGTCCACAGCTGTATCCAGAGTGTGGTACCTCTTTTAAAAGGAATAGAATCACTGAGATTGGGTCTGTTGACTTTGTGGATCAAGTTGGGACAGTTTAAGAAAGGTGCAGCAAAAAAAAAAAAAAAGTTACCTCACCCAAGAAAGATATTTTGAATGCATCGAGGGCAGAGAGTTTTTTTCTTTTAGCTGAATTTTGTATGATGGATGTGCTAGAAACTAAGAGAGAAGATTAAAGCCTTGTTTGTCATGGATGGAGATTTCCAAAATCCTTATCAGCCTTTCACAGCTGAACGCAGCTAAGATTAAAAATGATCTGACAGAAAACGGGCTTGACTGCAAAAGTGGGGCTTTACATCCAAGCTAATTACAAAGTGCATATTAAACACAAGGCCTGTGAGGAGAGCAGCTGCAAAGGTCTTTATCTATATTAAGAGACTGCCCACCTACATAATAAGAGTAATTATGGAGAAGGGGAGGTTTAAAAGGAAATTACATATAAAGACATATTACATATTTCACTAATTTTATGGAGACGTTGGAGGGCTTTGCGTTAAGGTGCCACTTTCTTTCTTCTGTGGCACAGGGGCTCTCGCAACCCTGCAGAAGTGCCTGTGGTTTGCAAGGCAAAACCTACAATGTATATTCATTTTCTTTTTAAAGGGGACCCTGACCTCCCAGGAGACAAGAATTCTAATTGAATCCAGGTGCAGCAACATTGCCAAGTCTGAACTACCCCTCAAGGTCCTGTGATTACACCACCCGTGCCTAAGAGTTGGGAAGCCAGCTCATTTAGAGCCATTCTACACATTGCACAGAAAGAGGCGGGGAAATTCAGGGCTATATTGTTTCAAACTGTAGGTGGGGATATTTTGTGCATTCACCATCATGGAACGATCTGTGACATTCCTCACCCCCACATCTCATTCCAGATGAGGCAGAGTTCCTGATGGTTAAGAAAGCCTTTTGATCTCTCTCTCTCTCTCTCTGTGTGTGTTAAGTGCCATCCAGTTGCTTACAGCTTACAGCAACCCTATGTATCAATGACCTCCAGAACATCCTACTGTTAACAGCCTTGCTCAGGTCTTGCAAACTGTGGGCCGTGGCGTCCTTGACTGAACCAATCCATCTGGTGTTGGGTCGTCGACTTTTCTTGCTGCCTTCAACTTTTCCTAGCATTATTGTCTTTTTCAGAGAGTCTTGTCTTCTCATAACGTGACCTTTGGATCTAGAGACATGAGTTTCCTTGTTCAAAATGAGGTGAAAATCTCAGTAAAAAAGACAGAGATGCGGGGGTGTGGGTTTAGTTTTCCCTGCCTTCTCGTGGTGGTAGCAGCAGCTAAGAATGTCTTTCACCAGCTTTGAATGCATAGCTAGTTGCATCCCTTTCATACTGACCATCCATGTGTTAGAAGCTTTCCATCTGGGTTACAGTAATGCATTTTACATTGAGCTGCCCTTCAAGAGAAATAAGAACTTCAGTTAATTTAGAATTCAGCAGTCCACCCTTTAATTAACACAAAACACAAACATACTATCAGTAGTACTCTGTAACTACACTAGCTATCAGTTTGTTTCCCAGCTCAATTCCAAGTGCTGGATTTTACCTTTGAAGCTATCAGGCATCTGGGTTCTATGTAATTGAAGTGATGCCTTGTTCTTTCTCCTTTTTCTACTGTCCCTTATGCAGTTGATTATATTTTGTTGGAATAGTGTCCTCAGCACATTATCACCTTTCATTAATGCATATTTTACTATTTAGTTGTTCTGTTTTATTGGTTGTTGCATTTAGTAGTTTGTCAATCAACCTGAATATTTTTAATTGAATATTGACCCATAAACACATTAGTAAATCCATATATTCTGGAAAGTTAGAGTCTGGAATTCCACTAGTCAGTCCTGAATAATATATATAATGGTTCTTGTGAATTCTAGATGACAAACAACTATTCACTGACTTTTTTCCCTTTGAAAAAAATAAAATACAAGTATGAAATAAAAGTTGTGGGTAGCCCCTCATAATGAGGATGCACTTTAATAGTTAGAATAAAGACTTTAAAAGCAAGAACAAAGATTGGACTGCTGTAGCACATTCTTTGTGAACTTAACTTTCAAGATGGTCAAGAAGTTTTAATTAGTGAAATATGCAGATACACCTTCCTGTTTTACATTCCGTTAGCTCCAGGCTCAATTGAAAATGCTGTTTTCCTACAAAGCCCTGCATAACCTGTGACCCACATATCTGAAGGACCGCATATGTGCCAGTGGCATTCATTTTATCAATGACTCCTCTGTATCCCTTCCCATAAATGGTTTACAGCTGGAGCCCAGGTATTTCAGTTGCCAGCCCAAATCTGTGGAACAGCTTGCCTGAACATGTGTGAAATGCTACTTTTTCTTAAGTTTCAGAAAGCTGTAGAAGGCTCTTTTGTAGGGACATTTTACTTATACTTTTCACATTTTTGTGCTTTATCGTCTTTCATTGAGAGATGATGTGAACCTTGTGGAGGGGAAGGCTTGGTAGGAGAGAACACTGTAGTCAACTGCTGCCACAAATAACCATAGCCTCATCTTCAAACCTTCCCAGCCTTCTTGCAGCTGGCCTGAGACAGATGTCAAACAGTGTGTGGTGGAAGTTATCTGTGAGAGTGAAGGTACAAATAGCTGCCAAGCAGCAGTGGTCAGTATGAAGAAGAGGAGGAGGAGGTGTAAGGGGCTGACAAGGGGCAGCAGATCTATGGGGGGGGGGCTCATCAACAGGGTTGGATCCCTTGCAGTAGGGATCCTAGCCCCCTGGTCTGGGCAGAGGTTCCCCCAATTTAGAGTGGGCTTCCCCACTGTCAGCTAGCTGGCTGGGGGGGGGGGAGGGATCCAGCCCCAAAATGATGTTTTTTCTGACCACTTCCGGTAAAACCAGAAGTGGCCTGAAAAACCAGAAGTGCTGTCCCCGGGGGGGGGGGGGGAAACTGATCACTGAAGAGGCTTGCAGCCACTTTAGGCTGTTAGCCTAAACTTGCTGCAAGCCTTCTCAGTTATTAGGGAAGGTTGCTTTGGGGGCAGAAATTCTGGGGTTTGGCCAATTCCAGTTTTACTGGAAGTGGCCCAAAATGTCATTGGGGGGTGGGATGCCCCCCCGGAACACCCCTCAAAGGTCCCTGCTGGCAAGGTAAAGGGACCTGGCAAGCCTACATTGCATCCACCAGAACTTGGTGTGCGTGTAACAAAATACCCACGCCCAAAGATATACTCAGAAATTGCTGTTTCAGGTCATTACCATGATTTCCCAAAACACTATGAAGAATTCAGGATTCTTAGTGAAATGAAACTACCTGCCCTGAAGGTGTTTTTTTTAAATTCAGGAGCTCCTAGCTGGCTACAGTATGTGCTTGTGTTTTCCTTGACTCTGCTGGTTTCTCAAGCAACAGCATTTCTCCCTTCCAATTGTAATGTAGAAAGGGAGGCGCACAGGATGCTTCCAGCCAAATCACTGGAGCCTTGCAAGGAAGGAGCACAGTTGTCTTTCCCTCCCTCCTTTGTGGGGGAGTGGAGCCCTTTTGTTCTTGTATGGCTGGGGCGGGATGTACTAAAACGAATGACAGAAATGTCCATTGGGAATGATGGGAGCTACCTGAAAGCCACTGGAGATAATAGGAGTCAGGAAGACAATGGACATGCATGGGCTCCATTTAAATAAATTACAACCAACAAAAGTGGCAACAAAACTACAGAATGGATTCAGAGAGACCTGCCCTGGGCCAGGAATGACAGCCCCCAGAGTGGAATGATGTTATTTGGGTCAAGATAGACGGCTCTGGGACTGGAATGACAACCCCCAAAACACTTCTGCTACTCCCAGTGACTGTCATTCCATTCTGGAAGCTGTCATTTCAGTCCCTGAGCACTGATTCTGATCTCAGAGTCCATCATTCCACTCTCGGGGATGTCACACTAGTCCCAGACTACTAATTCCAGACCTTGGGACCGTCATTCCAGTCCCAGAGCCCTGATTCTAGTCCTGGGGCTGTCATTCCAATCCCAGTGAAATTTACCTGGGCTCAGGGTCTGTCATTCCACTCTAGAAATTCCACTCTGTCATTCCAGTTCCAGAACACTTATGCTACTCTCAGGAACTGTTATTCCACTCTGGGGGGCTGACATTTTAGGTCTCAGAGCAATCTATCTGTCCCAGAAACTGTCATTCCACTCTGGAGGCTGTCATTCCAGGCCTAGGGCAGGTTTTTCAAATTCCATTCCACATTATCATTGCAACTTTTCTGTATTGTAATGTATTTCACTAGAGCCCATGTAAGTCAGTTGGCATTCATGGCTCTCATCATATCCAGTGGGTCTTCAAACCTCTCCCATTGTTCCCAATAAGCATTCCTGTCATTTGTTTTAGTACATCCCCATAATGGCAGACAGAGGGAAAGGAACTGGGGTGTGTATGCAAAAAAGCCACTTCTATTTTGTGAAACATATAAGCCACAAGAAAGATGGGAAATGCAGAGTTTTCAGTGGAAAGGTAACAAATTGTTATTGTCAGTCAGTCACTCTAAGAGTAGGAAAATGCAGACAGGATTTGGGTTTGTTTGTTTGTTTTTTAATGCTGTGGCCGGCTAGAGCTCTCCTGCTAGGCTGCTTTGGCCACCATTTTAGGAATCCCTGGAGAGAACTAAGTCTATGCCAAGAGGCATCTAGTTTGGGGATCTGCAAAACTGACCCCCTTCGTCCAATTCACTTGAAATTTGAGGTTCCTTTATATTAGAGGGCTGAGTATATTCTGTGCAAGTTTGGTGGCATTAGCATTATAAACATTTTTTTTCTTGGCACATATCCCGTGCCAAAACTGCAGAAGAGTCAACTCCCTGCTTGCAACCAGCTGTGAGGACGTTCCTCCCCCCTGCAGTCTCAATACAATAAACATGAATACAAGATAAAACTTCATGTTTGCCTATCAGCACATGCATCTTAGCCAGAATGGATGGACAGTGTAATATACACAATGGTCCTTATAGACACATATAGACCAAAAAGTTATATCTACATGCCCAGAGGAGGTTTTCGCGGTGGCTTTTAAAGTTTATTTTTAGTTTGGAAGGGAATTGCTTCTTGTTTTGCATACGGGATGGCTGGGTAGGTAGAGCCTAATTAGCTAGAGACTGTGGTAGTTGCACAGTGGTGGCACCAAACCATTTGTATCCTCCTGATTTTTCACCTCTTCTACTTTCCAGTTTCACAAAGCAAAGGAAGAGAGTAAAGCTGTCAGAAGAATGCATCAGGAAGTGGCTAGCAGAAGAGCTCATTATCCCATCTCAACTTTTCCCTTTCCTCTTTAGAAACCAGCTGTTTGCTATGTTTATTTCCAGAGGCAGTTAAGAACAGCCATTAGGCTGTCCAGAAGAAAGTGTCTTGAACACACTTTTAAGGTCATCTGAGGGAAATATGGAGATGTGTTGACGTCACTTCCAGTGCATGCTGGTAGTGACGTTGCCGCATTGCCGGTGACATTGGCAGCTTAGGCATTCTCCCTAAAGCCAGTATGTCCCATTGCCAGCCAGCTGATCAGCAGCAAGGGCCTGGCAGCCCTACCTGGAAGAAAGACTGCTCTACTGTGTCAACTAATAGGAGTGGGGAAGAATTCTGCTGTATGCTGGCCATTGCTAGGAAGGCTGCTCCAGCTGGCCTACTCCTCTTCACCTCTGGTAAGTATGGGGGTGCTGAGGCTACCCACGGACACAGCAGAAGCAGCTGACAGTGGAGATTAAGATGGAGAAATGGTGAGGAGCAGGGCTGTTTTTGGGCAGGAACGCACAGGAACGGAGTTCCGGTTGGCTTTAGAGTTGGCCAAGCCCACTACAGCCAAAACCTCTGTGTGCGTGGGTACAGAGGGAAGGCCTGGAGAACGACTTCCCTGGTGACTCCAAGTTGGGTGGGCCAGGGGGGGGGGCCTGGAAGGATTGGAGAAGCATTCCCAGGCCTGTCCAAGGGCCGACTTGCCTGGGTGCCCCACGGCCGTGGGGTGCCCGGGCAAGCCAAGGGAAGGCAGTTTAAACTGCCTTCTCTTCCCTTCAAGGGGGGGGTTTGCCCGGGCTCCCTGCAGCCACGGGGTGCCCGGGCAAGCCAAGGGAAGGCATGGGGTGTGGCCTAATATGCTAATGAGTTTCTGTTGTTGGGTGTGGCCTATTATGCTAATGAGTTCCTGCTGGGCTTTTTCTACAAAAAAAGCCCAGGTGAGGAGTAGTCTCCTTCTCACAGTATCATGGGCCCAATCCAACTTGTACCCCACCTAAGGCTACTTTAAAAAAATAGACATCAGAAGATCCAAACAATAATACCTTACATCTTATGTAATTGTTTATTTGGGTTTTTCCCCACTGCATTTTCTTTTACACCCCAAAGACCTGATACACATTTTTTGATACACGTTTCAAAAACCTCATGCACGTTTCAAAAGAAGTGCAGGGTCTGATTACAAAGGAAAGATAAATCTAAACATGACAGAATACAAATATTTTTCACAATTGCTTCTAAGTTTTCCCCCGCCAGTATATCTTACCGTAAAACAAAGCATTAATGAAAATACACTTTAAAACAGAAATTCATTTCTATGGGATTACTACTTGTCTTTAGTTTGCTGCTCTGCAGGGCATTATGGGAGAGTCATGTTAAACCCTGGCTTGAAGCAATTAATATAATACAATGAAGGTTGTTTGGTGAGAGAACTTTGGGAGAATAAAGTTAATTCAGCATAAAGTTATGTTTTGTGTATTCAAAGCTTAGAATATGATTCTGCACTTAGGCCCAGTCTAGACTAACACAAGCTGTGTTGGGTTTGCCTCAACACCATGTTCCTTTTATAGTCAGACTAGCCTGATACCCATGCTTCGCTACGGTATTTAAGTCCCATAAATCCAGTTATAATACTGATGATGTGAAGTCTGAAATGTAACATTTGTTGTAAGAATTCTAATGGAGAAGATTGTAGTGAAAAAAATGAAGTAAGTAAGACATATGTACATTTTTGTTCTCTACTGAAGGACCTCTCTCTAGATCACCAGGCTGCTTGGTGAGCTCACTCTGGAGCAGGCAACATAGAACTGTCCATTTAAGAAGCAGTCCACTATTACGTCAACTCCTGCCACCTTCCACAAAAGTGATGGCCTTTCTACTTGTGCTCCTGGATTGTTTTGCTGTTTTGAGCACCTCAAGATGAGTTCACTGGTACTTGGCCTGCGCAGCTCAGTGCTCTGCAGGAGTACTATGTGCAAATGTCTTTGCCGCATTCCTAAATTGCCTCCTCCGTGTAGCGTTGGTGTATCTGGTTCAATGTTTGCCAGGAGCTTTCTTGGGGGCAGTAAGAGGTGAGAGGTTGAGGGGGAGTTGGTGTGAGGGAGTGGTGATGTGGTGGACATTTCTTCAGGTTCACGAGGGAAGGATGCATCAAAATGGCTCCTAGAAAGGTCCTTTACTATCTCCCCATGAACATTCATTCACTCAATTGCTATGCTGGCTTTTTTGAAAAATGTCTATTCAGGAGTCTTGAATCACTGATTTCTGTAACTGTCCTCAACTATCTGCAGTCTCTTCTATCTGTGTTTAGATTCACAGCTGAGCAATCTGAGGGAGGCAGGTGCAAGCAGGCAGGTTTTACCTCAGAACTCTGAACTACACAGCTGACAAATGGGGGGGGGGGGTAAGGAGGCAGCAGCCTGCCAGGAACATGGAAAACAATTGGGAGAACACATTTTGCCCCCTTTTTACCACCTTAGGGTAACGCCCCCCTTTTTTTCAAAG
The DNA here is from genome assembly GCF_001447785.1 of Gekko japonicus. NCBI lineage: Eukaryota > Metazoa > Chordata > Lepidosauria > Squamata > Gekkonidae > Gekko > Gekko japonicus. The sequence goes on along the minus strand of NW_015163641.1, from coordinate 112,950 downwards.
GTGCTTCTCATTTATGTTACATTTAAAAAGTAGGACATAACTACATATTCAAAACACCATCCGAGCAATCAGATATTAAGTAAGTTCATATGAACCAATTTTCTAGAACCCACATTGTGAGAAGTTAAATAACGTAATAAAGGAAACCAGTTTTCTACAAATTTGGGGTATATTTCCATTGTGGGCAGAAGTGTGGCTAAGCTGGGCCAGCAGCACTGCTAAGGTGATTCTGCTGGGGTGGTGTCCCTGATGGATTAAAGTACCCTGGTCCTGCTCCTACACCTGACAGACACCGGCCTGTCTGGTGTTGGGGGGGGTGTATTTAAAGGCATCAGGGAGGCTGGGCCAGCAGCAGGGCTAAAGCAATCCTGCTGAGCAAACCTCCCCAGCAGCTGTAAGCATCCCACCTCCTCTCTTACACTTGACAGGCAGCTGCCTGTCCAGTGTAGGAAGGGGAGGGGGGAGGAGTATTAGAAGCCACTGTGGAGGCTGGGCCAGCAGGAATGCATTACTGCACCTCACAGGTGGTTGCTGGCCATTCCTGATTTCCTCAACTGTCATTAGCTCTGTGCAGTCTCCTGCAACTGTTTTTTTTAACCTCAGAACACTGAGCTTCGCAGCTGACCAATCAGAGAGTGGGGGGTGCAAGGAGGCAGCAGCCTGTCAGCTGCATAGGAATAAATGGGGCAGCACATTCCCCCCCTTTTGACCCACTTAGGGGTCAAATTTCTAAAAATCCATTCTTAGCGAGCACCTACACCACGGTAGGAGCGCTCTCCCCAAATTTGGTATCTCTAGGTCCAGCAGTTTGGCCTGGGTGTTGATTTTACAGTGAGGGGACTTTCTTTTATATATATAGATGTGATGATGGAGAACTAACAATCCAAAGTGTTCCATGGCCCAATTTGGCTTGGAAGTGCAGCTTGGGGCTTCAGCCTTCCCTCCTGCATTGTTTTCCCAAGTAGGGTTGCCAGGTCTGGGTTGGAAAATACCTGGAGATTTTGGGGGTGAATCCAGGAGAGGGAGAGGCTTGGGGAGGGGAGGGGCATCAGCATAGTACAATGCCATAGAGTCCACCCTTCAGAGCAGCCATTTTCTCCAGGGGAACTTATCTCTGTCAGCTGGAGATTAGTTGTAAAAATGGGAGATCTCCAGGCCCCACCTGGAGGCTGGCAACCCTATTCCCAAGTCAAAAATGCCAAAGTGGACTATTTGCCCTGCTATGGGACTGCACATGCACTGACTACAGCACAGGGGAACCCCAATCTTTTTTGGGGGGTGTGATCCTGATCTGACTCACAATGTAGGTAATGTCTAGTAGTGTGGGCTATAACTATTGTCCTTTTAGCATGAAAAGTCAGTAGCTAATAGCAGTTGTGATTCAACTAGATAAAAAATAAATGTTATTTACACCCTTTTTGCTCTTTACATTTCCCATGGGGAACAATTTTAATTGGAGGGTGACCATTTTTGGACCCAATAACTACATGCTTTGTCAAAAGCCAAACTATCAGTGGTGGGAGGATAAGCAGATTTACACCAGTTTTGAATATATTCTGCTCTTAATTACTCCTTGTATATTAAACAAGGTGTTACTGTGCTGACAAGTGCAAATGTCACCTTTGTCTTCAGGACATCAAAGATGAGTCATCCCATCTGAACAGGTCATTATCTAGCTTCTGCCAAAGTTTGTCACAATCATCTTTCACTAGCTAGATGTACAGGGAATTGTAACGTTCATCTTCTAATGGAGTCCTGTCTACACTTTCAGACCATCAAAGTAGTCATGGTGCCAACGTGCTGTCTGTGGCATTAATAGATTTGGGCTTGTCTTGAGGCATGATGAGAGGCTTGAGAACACATTCATTTTCTAGAATGTTTTTTGAGAAACTTGACATTCCTTAAATCTCTTCTTTACAAGCATATTTTGGAAGACATGTTGTACATTTCTCCTTGGGTGGTAAATGAAAGGCAACCCAGTACAAGATAGCTTCTTTCTTTCTTTTGTAAGACTAAATAGAACTTTTAGAACAGCTGTGTTCAAGTGCTGGAACTGTCAACGGAATAACCAGGGCTATTTTGGGGCAGGAACGCACAGGAACGGAGTTCCGGCTGGCTCCTGAGTTGGCCACACCCAGCAGGAACCCATTAGCATAATAGACCACACCCAACAGCAGAAACTCATTAGGATTGGCTACATTCGGGGTGTGTGGCCTAACATGCAAAGGAGTTCCTGCTACAAAAAAAGCCCAGGGTTTTGACAACAAACAGGGTAAATAGGATAAGAAGCAAAAGGTGGGTGTGGCTGGATGACCACACTTTTGGTAACATGGGGGTGCGGCCTAATGGGCTAATGAGCTGTGCTGTCAGGGGTGTGGCCTAATGGGCTAATGAGCTTCTGCTGTTGGGTGTGGCCTATTATGCTAATGAGTTCCTGCTGGGCTTTTTCTACAAAAAGAGCCCTAACATACAGCATGTCCTAATGTCTGAAGAAGTGGTGCCCTCCATTCAACCACGTTGGGACTATTCAATGAATCACAGGCCAAGAGATCAAATTCTGAGCTTCATATTTTACGTGTTTTTAAGACAGATGCTTTGGGATCAGGAATCTCACAATTTGTAAGCTATCTTTTAGTTGCAACAAGAATTGTGTGGCCATGATACTAGAAACTTACTTCTAGTCTCACAATTATGTAGTTCTTCTTAAAAGGTTGGAGATTGCTGAGACAGATGCACTGGCTGATAGCACTTGCCCAAGGAATTGTATACATGTCTTATTGAATGCAGGGAGAATTGGATAACATTTATCTTGTAGAATTTATTTATACTATAAGGATGTAGACTAAGAGAAGTTGTTTTTTTACACCCTGCTTTTCTCTACCTTAAGGAGTCTCAAAGCAGCTTATGGTCACATTCCCTTCCTCTCCCCATGACAGGTACCTTGTGAGGTAGGCAGGGCTGAGAGAGTTCTGAGAGAACTGTGACTGACCCAAGGTCACCCAGCAGGCTTCATATGGAGGACTGGGGTATTAAACTGTGTTCTCCAGATTAGAGTCTGCCACTCCTAACCACTATGCTGGCTATCCCATGTAACATGAAATGGCTATGTTAATTTGGGGGTGGAGTTGCTCCTGAAACTCTTATTATTCCTAATTCAATGAGGGTTTCACATGTTCAGGCTGCCAGGAGCATGTTATGCCAAAGCTGTAACATATTCCCTGTTAGACTAGAACTCAAGTTCAGTTATTATTAATAGAATTGGTTAGAACCTATACAATCCTAAAGTGCAATCCAAAGCAGAGTTATACCCCTAGGGCCAAACTAGATGTGATCGTGGGAAATCCATGAATGGCCCCCTTTTTAAAAACAGGCATGGGAACCCCTGATTTGCACTGGGACTGCATCACAGTTTAGAGTGTATAGCCCTTTCCCCAACACCATGCCCCCCCCTCCAAATCGTAGTTGCTAAATACATGAAGGACCCACATCCACCATCATGTCTAGTTTGTCTCTTAAAATTTATTCATTTGGCCCATTGTAATAATTGAGATTCATCAAGAATGTCCTCTTAATGCCCTGACTTGGATAGCCCAGGCAAGCCCAATCTCATCAGATCTCAGAAGCCAAGCAGGGCTGACCCTGGCAAATACTTGGATGGGAGACCTCCATAGAATACCACAGCTGGGATGCCAGGAGCAGGCTATCAAACCTCTTATCTGAATGTCCTCTGTGCCCCAGTAGGAGTTGCCAGAGGTCGTCATGACTTCCAGGCATGGGCACACACACACACACACACACACACACACACAAATGTAAAACAAAAAAACCCCAAAATTGAAAATATCCTCTTAATGATATCATCCATGCATCAGGTTCAGTGAGCAAGGGTATGAAAAGCACTGTTGTCAGTTTCACCGCTGCCTCCCCCCCCCCCCCCCCGCACACCTTTTAAAGAATGTTTTCTGCAGCTATGTGGCTCCAGGGGAAACAAGTCAAGTCCAGGGAACCTGAACCCAGCAACCTGGTCCTGATTGTTAAAAAATATATTGTGTGGTTTGGCTTTAAAATGATGACCGCAATAGGTTGGATCCAACCAGTTTTTCTGCTGGTAGAAAATGAAAGAGAGCGCTACCTACAGCCCAAAGCACATGGTATGGAAAAGTCAAATGTCCACGCCCCCCCCCCCCCCCCCCCCCCACGCACACTTATTAAAGTCTCTTCCTCTGCAAGCTGCTAAACTCCAGCTATCAAAGCCAATGCAGAGGTGCTCAGAGTTACAGTGTGGCTAGAGGCAGAGCAATGTTTCATTATTTAACTGATTGATTTTTTCATGATGGATTAGGAGTTATCTCATACCACACAGTTTGGAGACTTACTGCTCTGGCACACAAATGGCCAGACGGCGACAGAAATGGCACTGGTAGCAGGAGTTTGTGACACTCCTGGACAGAAGGAGGATGTCCATAGGCTGGCATGACATTTACTGTGGCCATCACTAGTGTCTGTGTTCTCAGTGTTATACCGTAATTTGCTTGCTGCTAACTGGACTAGAAGGGAAATGATCCTAAAGTACAGGGCTGCTTTACGTAAACTTTAAAGTTGGCTTGACTTGCGGTAAACGAAAATAGCCCTCTGTATAGGCTTGTCAACTCCAGGTTGGGAAATACCTGAAGATTTGGGGGTGGAACCTGAGGAGGGTGGGGTTTGGGGAGGGAAGATACTTCAGTGGAATATAATGCCATAGCGTCCGTCTTCCAAAGTAGCCATTTTTTTCAAGGTGAACTGATCTCTGTCACCAGGAGATCGCCAGCCACCACCTGGATCTGATCACCTGTAAGCAATTATGAGAACTGGAATGGCTTTTTCAGGAGAATGTTGACTCCTAATACCCAAGGCTTTTGGCTGTGTGGAGCCAGTTGGAACACTGAATAGGCTTTAGTGTCAAGGGAAATAGTAGAGCTCCTCAAGTACGTATCAATGTGTTTGTGGGAACCTTCAAAGCCTCCTATGAAGTCAATTTTTTTTTAGCTTGTTACAATGCCTGAGTGGTGGAGTGCAGTTGGGAACAGAGGAGCAGTGCTTGTGCATGACCTGCACCAGTCCCCTCAACTCTTTCCTGGGTGAGTGCAGATTTAATATCAGCTTAGTATTATGTTCAGATATTAAATTTTCATTTTTCTGTTTAACAAACAGTTGCAGTTTCCAACATGTGTGTAAAGTGCTGGTGGGACTGGAGGAAGGCGCTCATGCGCGTCCAGCTTTATTTAGCTTTTCTCCATGCTCATGTGTGAGAGTAATTCTGATTCTGATAATTGTATTCAATATGCATGCATAAAATGCTCATTTTTTGTAATTTTTGTGGAGGCTTTATTTTATTTTATTTATTTATTTATCCTTGGATTTATATCCCGCCCAACCCTGAAGGCTCATATGATTATGCCCTGATTCAATATGAATGTATAGAATGCTCAATTTATGTAATTTTTGTTGCACCTTACCATCTGCCTCATATTTTACCACATTATTTTGCTAAAGTTTGACAGCTTTTAGTACCAAAACAGAATTTCCAAGTAATTGCTTTATGCATGCTATGATGATCTCACATCTTCCCTCCCTCACATACAGGATTTTCTTTTTTCTTTCTTTCTTGCTGAGCAACCCCTATATCTATTTTCTTCTTATTTGTTTGTCTATGCCTGTCCCACCCAGTCATTTTAATACATATATTTTGATGTTGACCCAGCCCAGGGAACTGAAGGAAGAGACAAAATCACCTTCTTATATTCAACTTCTGAAACAGCACACAAGGCTTTTGAAAGTTCAAAATAAACAAAATGTTTATTTAACTTCAAGGAGAAAAGGTAAGGTGGAATCAGGGCTGGATGTGTGAGATGAACCAATAATAAAACTGAGGTAACTTTGTCATCACACTAACTCCAGATAATTTGTTGCCAACAAGTAAGTGTTTCTGTTATTCAAAAAGGTCTTTTAAAACTTTGAGGCTTTCTCTTCAGTTCCTGCTTAAACACTCAAGGGCCCCGGTCATACGGGCCGGAAAATTCGGGGGGGAAGCGTGGCTGTTTGGCCCGGGGCAAAATAATGTGCGGTTGCGTAAGCAGACATCCCGTGGAGGTCCCGTGGTTAGGGGGGAGGTGCCGATCACAGGACAATCCTGCGGCGCTGCAAAGAAGCGGGGCCACAGGGCAAACGGGGTTATGTTGTTTTTTTAAAACTAAAGTGTGCGCATGCTCCGTTGGGTGCTTGTGCGCATCCGTGGAGACTTCGGAAAAAAAACCTTTTTGTGAGGGGACTTGGGCGGGCGCCGGAACTACCACTGGAAACGCGATCAGACGCCTGCCCGTGCCCTGCGGTTTCCAGAAACTAGTACCTCAGAGGTACTAGTTTTTTACAGCGCATCTTTGGAGTGAAGCCTTGGGTGAGCCACGGGAGCTCTATGCTTCCCAGATGTGGCGGTGAGATCGCGCCCGGAAAATCCGCCTATCTTCCATCTCTCTAGCGTGCCTAATGCTCCATGTGACCGCAACCAAGCATAGGTTTTTGAGTGTCATGGACTCTTAAAGTCTAGAAGACAGGAACATACAACCAAGTTCCCAAAATCCTTCTATATACACAGACCATAGATTGCTCCTATTTTAAGAGCTATCTCCCTTTTCATTGGACAAGGATAACTTCTCTTACCTAGAAGCAATTTCCCTTTTTGGCTTGAATGGGGATCCCCTCTGATCCTCTCACTGCTTTTGACTCCTTCCCGCTCCACAGTCAGTCTGTTTTTCTGTTCTTCTTCTGGCACTTCCCAACTGTCCTTTCTTAACTGCCTCTCTCCACAGAATTCTGTTTGAACAGCCTGTCACTCAGAGGTTCCCAGACTCTGTTAGGCATTAACCCTTGACAAGCCATCACACATACCTAGCATGGTGAACTGACTTTGTGACAACTTCCTGTAAACAAATCTGATCAGCTGTGGTGTCAAAACATCATTGCACTTGCTTCCACATGATCAAAAAAGGATCTCTTTCCAGAAAGAAGAAGCCTTAGCTTCAACAAAATAAATGGCATTACAGCACTTGGGCAGCAAACAGCCTGAAAAGATAGCAGAAAGATAAGCAAAGAGTGTTTGGGAAACATCCCCCCCCCCAGGCACTATTTTCACATGAAATGTGTTTTTGTTTGAACACCCAGCAAATCTCTAATATTGAGATGTCAACAATTTCAGTTAGAAGAGAATACAATAATTATTTCTAACATCTCTGCACATCAGAACAAAAGGTAAAGAACCACTACCCTATTCCTAAAAATATATCCTAAATACACTGTGCTTCAGTAACAAAGCTTGTGTTTTCCCAGTAACCATAGAATGCAATTGTCCCAGAGCAATGGCAGCCTTCTTTAACACTACTGTCATGACCCTGTCTGACCAGCCCAGTGACTCTGAAGAGCCCAAGGAGCCAAGGTTGATGGCTGGGGAGGTACCAGGGAGGTCCAGCACAGTAGAAGCACCTGCTGACAATGTTCTGGCAGCACCAGAGGTCACCATGCTAGAGGTTGCAAGGGAGACCACGCCACTGCCCCTGAGAGAGCCACTAGAACTCCACTGGGCAGGATGCGAGCCGAGGCCCACAGTCCTCAGGGCCACTCGCAATCTGCAGGAGTGGCAGCAGCAGAAGGCCCTGGCAGAGATAGCACAAAGAAGGTAGGGTTGCCAGCCTCCAGGTGGGGCCTGGGGATCTCCCGCTTTTACAACTGATCTCCACCTGACAGAGATCAGCTCCCCAGGAGAAAATGGCAGCATTAGGAGAAGCGACTAGCCTTTGATCATAGGGACTTTCAATATTAAAGAGGAGAGTCTAATGAGTAGGTTTAAGTGGTGGGGCCTGTGTGCAGATGACTAAGCGAAGTTGTAAGCGAAGGGTATGCCATGGACATATCCGAAACAAGTCTGACGGGCCAAAGGGCGGATAGACTCTCCACAAGTCTGGCTTTTAAAAGCAACAAATGGAATGATCTCCAAGACTGAAGGCAAGAATTCAAGCGGATTACAGTCCTTGAAAAAGAAAAAGGGACTTTGTTTTGAGATGACCAGTTCCAGCTCCAGCAAGACAATGCCACAGGGGAAATGTATAAGACAAATGAAGATAACAACGCGGGAAGAGAAATTGACTGTGTTACACCTACTGGGGGAAATATAATTATTAATTTGCTTTAAATGAAGGAGGGAAAAATAATTGTAAAATGAGATGCCACTGTTCTCTGAAATTTGTGTTTAAGTGAACTAGCGATTATCCTGGAATGCTCTTTATATAGTCAGATTCAAGGGTTATTTCATAGAAAAAGAGCTAGGGGAACTCATTAGCATAACTCATTAGCATATGCCACACCACCTGACATCACCGGAAGTGTGTCATAAGGCCACACCACCTGACATCACCGGAAGTGTGTCATAAGGCCACACACCCCACCCCCAATGGTCCCGGCCGCTGCCGCCGGCCTTGCAGCTCCACTGCCGAGCCCCATGAGGGGCCCGGCGGTAGACCTGCAAGGCCGTCGGGAGTGCAAGGAAGCCCCGTGAAGGCCCTCCCTGGCCCCAGGCAGGCAGGGGTGGGGAGAGGCAGGGAGGAAGAAACTTACCCTCCCTCTTCTCCTGCCTCCTCCTGGCTGAATGAGGGCTGGAAGCGGGGCGGCCGGAAGCAGGGGGCGGGGCTTCATCATGTGCCCCACCACCCGTACCTCACCCGGGGGAACTGCAATCCCCTGCGATCCCCCCCAAAATGACCTCTGGTCAGATTTGATGGTTTGTTAACATAAGCGATGCTGATGATTGACCACTCTCAATGTCAAGAAAAGCAACTTTTATATTGTTAAGCTAATACTTTTATAATCAATGTATGACCTCCAAGTCTTGGGTTTTTAGTGGGTTTAGTGGGTTTTTAGTGGGTTTTCTTTTCTTTCTCCCTAACTTCATTGTAGTTTTTAGAAAATGCAAATAAAAAAGTCCCCTACGGGGGCCCAAAAAAATATGGCAGCATTGTACCATGCTGAGGTCCCTCCCCTCCCCAAGCCCCGCCCTCTCCTGGATCCACCCCAAAGTCTCCAGGTATTTTCCTACCCAGACCTGGCAACTCTAAAAGAAGGTAAAGCACCAGACTGGCTTTGCACAACCCATGAGGGATCTACAGCACTTCCTCATGGGATCCTGGCTAGAGGACAGCACAGTCTCAGGACCTCTAGCTCCTGCCAGAAGCGCAGCTGGGTTCCATTACCTCTCAGCCTACTTAAGCCGAGACCTGGGAAGCCTGCCTTGCTGGATCAACCAGTCCACTAAGTACAAGCCGGAGACAGGAGGACATCCCAGACCTGACCCAGGGCCAAGAGTCTGGTATCCCTGCAAAGGCAACCTGGTGGCAGAAAGCAGGATGAATTGTGCCTAGATCAATAGACAATTCTTACTATCCAAGAGCAAAGAAATGGAGAAAACATGGATGGCTCCACCAAAGTCATATCTGATGGGATTTCTACCTCTTGGATTTTGTTTTAAATGTACATTTTGCTTGCTGCTAGCCCCTGTTGTTGTTATCTAAGGAACCTCAGAGAAACCACATCCTTGAATATACATTGCTGTGATGAAAGGGCTCATCAACAATTTGTTCCCAAAAACTGTTTCCATGAACATAGTCATTTTAATTAATCAGTGGTCTTCTACATTTTCGTTCAGTGGCTTAATTGATAATAGAGAATTGGTTTATCCGTGCAAAACATGAACAATGTCTGGATGAGGTGCATTTCAAGAAACATGAAGACTTCTGAAGATAGTTTCCATCATCATGTGGGGGGGAAAAGATCTTAGAGATGAGCAAAACATGACATTATTTTGACAAGGATGTTTCTGCAAAAGTAAATATACTCCACGACACAGATCTTTATAGTCCTGACCTGGATAGCCCAGGCAAGCCCGATCTTGTCAGATCTCGGAAGCTATACAGAGTTCACTCTGACAAGTACTTGGAAGGATGACCTTCAAGGAACACCAGAGGTGGGATGCAGAGGCAGGCTAATCAAGCCACCTCTCTGAAAAATGTCCAAGCCCCCAGTAAAGGTAAAGGTTCCCTTGCTCGAAAGCCAGTCGAATCCGACTCTAGGGTTGTGGTGCTCATCTCCGTTTCAAAGCTGAAGAGCCAACGCTGTCCGAAGACATTTCTGTGGTCATGTGGCCGGCATGACTAAACACCAAGGCGCACGGAATGCTGTTACCTTCCCACCAAAGTGGTACCTATTTATCTACTTGCAATTTCTTGCTTTCGAACTGCTAGATTGGCAGGATCTGGAACTAGAGACGGGAGCTCACTCCGTCATGCGGCACCCAGGTCTCGAACTGCTGAACTACTGACCTTCCACAGCCTGCAGTTCAGCGTCTTAACCACTTGAGCCTCCGCAGCCACCCAGTAGGGGTCGCCAGAAGTCACCATGACTTCCAGGCAAGCACACAAACACACACACATGCACAATACCAGTTTTTTATAGCACATTGCACGTGTATTTATGAATAAACTTAACTGAACATCATATTACTGGCATAGATTTCTTTCTCAGAAGTATATAATGCAGCTCAGAATCACTGGCATTCATGAAACATTCCATATTACTATTTAGGTTTCTTTCCCCCCCCCCCCCCCCCCCTTCTATCAAAAATGTCCCAAATCTGGACAACATTTTTTGCACCAGGATTCAAATTCAAAAAGGTTCGGAACATTCGTATCAATATACCCTTTTGATTTTCTGCTAATTATGAAGGCAAAATTAAATCCCAGTTCATTTACCCTCCCATTATGAATGCTCTTTATGCTCCACCATGGATTTGTTTTCATTCTGAACCAAAATATTTTCTGGGGTTGTATTTGATGCACCTATCTATTGGAAGAGAATTGCTTGCTTTCTAGTTTCTCAGTAGTCCATGGTACCTTGAAAATTGATTCTGCCTTTCTATCTGATCCCCACATATCACAGTAACAATACACATGGCTGTGTCTGAAAGACAAAAAAAAATCTTCTACCAGCACTTGGATAAAAGAGCAGATTTTATCACCATGGTTTCTAGGTGAGATAATTTTGCCATTTCTTATGCTTCAGAATAGTGTTATATTTTCACACAGTACAAATAAGCATGTAATGGTCATTTGAAGTTATTTGACCTTCCTAGGAATCTGAAGACGTAAGTACGTGTAAATATTTGAGATTTAAGAAACCAAATTGTTTGAGGAACTTTACCAAGCAGGCTGCTAGCTATCCCAGCAATACATAGAGATCAGAAGACTCCATTAGTCCAATGGAAAGAAATGCTATGGGACTAGCACCTATAGTTAGGGTTGCCAATCTCCAGGTGGTACCTGGAGATCTCCCACTATTACTATTGATCGCCAGGTGGCCAAGAGAAAATGGCTGCTTTGGACAGTAGACTCTGTGGCATTATACCCTGCTGAGATCCCTCCCCTCCCCAAACCCCGCCTTCCCCAGGCTCCACCCCCCCAAATCTCCAGGAATTTCCCATCCCAGAGCTGGCAACCCTACAATTGTTGCCAGTCCCCACATCTGGGAATCCTGGGAGCTTTGGAAGGGGGAACTTGGGAGGGGGAAGTGTTGAAAATGCTGTGATGTCTCTTCCATCAATAATCCAGGAGTGATGGAACAGACCCCCAATGATATTTGAGGAGTTACCCCAGACAGGATCTGCAGTACCACCCTCCCCTGAAATTTCTCTCCCACTGCTCAGTTGATGAAGCACAGGCAGCTGAGGGTGGGAGTTCACTTGCAGTGGGGGGGCCATTGACACTCCTAGCAGCACCTAACTATCTTTTTGTTGGGGAGAAAACCCACTCCAGCTGAAGCCATATAAGCAGTATTTTTAACAGCACTGAAGATCTGCTGTTTCCATGCTGTCATCTGTAAAGTATATATATTTTTAGAAAGAAGAATTAAACGTATAACAGAGAGGACAGGTCCACCAGGACTTCTTGTCACAAAATCTGCAGCTCTAGAGACTCCAGTGTGCTGACTGCTTTCTTCTTCTTGATCACTCTGTATCTTTGATGCTCTTCACAAAATGATTTGCTGCTACATCTCATGCAGGCTGAACATCCCCTTACTCTCCCTTGGCTTCCCATGAAATGAGGTCTCAGTCCTGCAGGATTTTGCAACCCTGTCACAGTCAGTACAAAGGAGACGCCACACGATGGTGTCTGATAGAAACAAAATTGATAACCAAAGGATTCATTAGCAAATGCTTTCTTCGATGCCACAAGGGGCCAACTGTTCCATATGCTTGGGGACATCTGAGTGAACAGTCTGTTCATATTTCATGTGTGTCAGCATCATGGTAACCTAATACTTCATCTGACTTGTCAGAAAAATTCATACCTTCAACAGGGGAGACACAAAAATTCCTTCACACGCACACGCACAAAATGCCTTTTTCTTAAGACTTTTTAGTTAGCTTTCAAACTTATTCAGGTTTGTGGCTGCAGAGGAACCTCCCCTTTAGACAAAATTCAGCATATGAAAAAAAATACATACTCGGTCTGGAAGATGCCTGCCTTTACCCACCCTTCACACCAAATACTGCTCTGATTCTATCTGTATGCATTTCACTCAATCTTGTTCAGAAACAGGCTTTGACAGATTTGGCCACATTAATATTTATGTCTGTCTGTGGCCATGACCTGCATTATATTGGAGAAGGAGGGAAGTCACTCGATAGTTCTGCTAAGGCCACTGACTGGCTGGAAGGGGTCTAGGAGGTTCAACAGCCCAGCAAGGTGTTGAGGGGGAGGATGGTTGAGGATGTGAGAATTAATCATTCACCATCCCCTGTTTCTCTCAGAACTGCAGGACCTAAAATTTCTTTGGGGGAATGAATATTAAACTGGTCTAACAGCACAATCCTGAGGGCTGCTGTTTTTTTGGGGGGGGGGCAGCCAATCACCGACGTGTGAAAGCAGCACTGCTGGTCTGTTTCCTGTGGACATGCTGATGGGGGAAATACACCCCTCCACAAGGCATAAACCGCACAGCAAGCATGCCAGGGACCATAGCAACCCCAGCAACACCCACAGCCAGTCACTGCTGCCAGTCTGGCCACTGCCCCTCGATGCTGTCCTCCCCTCCATGAAGAGCCAGTGGACAGGGAGGAAAGACCCAGCAACAGAGCAAGCACAACAGAGGCATGTGGCCTGAGTACCCCCTCCCCAGCCCATAGGGGAAAGTGACCGATGCAGCAGACAGGATGCCCACCCCTTCCCCAGCAAGGGCCTGAGTGACAACAAAAATGCTTCCCATGTGCAACCATCCCTGTTCTAAGCCACACACCCGCTCCCATAACGAAGTTAAAAAAGGAAGAGGAGAAAAGGCAGAGGCCAGGTGTGTGAACCCACAACCTCCCCCACTAGCATCCTAACGAGTGAGCCAAGGTGGTAAGGTTCAAAGGAGGCTTGCCATCAGGCAATAAGGACTCCACTGCAGCCCTGACCACCACCAGCTCCAGGGGCCAGGCAGAGACCATTGCACAAACACGTCTCACTGGGATAGCATGGTTAAGGCTCCTAGTTTGATCCCAACATGGGGGGGAAGCAAGAGACAGGCAAAAGCCTCAGAGCTGATATTTTCCTTCCATAAATTGAAGAAGAGACTGCCCTGGAGAGGCAGAAAGGGGAGGACTGCCCTGGAGAGCCGTCATTTTGGCATGAACATCACAGACCCTCTATGCTGCACCCACAATAGCAGCTCCCTTGCATCCATCCTGGGTGCCCTGTACCTGCCCTGCCAAGCTGCATGGCTTATATTCCACCAGCCCAAGGGGGAGTGTGGGACCCAGAGACTACCCCCCCCTAAGTGCTAGAGCAGCCATACTCACCCTTGGGCCACTCAGGAGTCCTCTCCCTACACAGGGTGCACACAGCAGCCAACAGAGTATGTGAATGGGGAGGGGATGGAGACCAATATGTGGGGTCAACTTTCAAGGTGCCACTGGACCTCTGCTATGTTTTGCAGCAGAACAAAACAAGTCCAGTGTCACCAGAAATACCAGCAACAGTGGTTCCCAGTCCAGAGCCCAGCCTTTTGGATGTGTGAAGTGGCAACCCTAAGGAGAAGTCAGAGTTGGAGCATGGATGTGGTCTAGTCTCATCCACACAGGGGGAAAAAAACCAATGTTGACAGAGTTGTGGAACACCCCAGACTTTATTGAGAAGCTCCCAGATCTCCCTATTGAATCACCACCTGCACAGATGCTAAACATAAACTTGTGCAGCAATGGAAGACAGCACAGACTCTGCTGGCCACAGCCATGCTTTGGCAGGGTCTACAATTCCATGGTGGGACTCCATTTGCCAGGGCACCTCTGTGGGGCATGCTGTAAGCACCCAAAATACACTTACTGGTCCCATGAAGAAGAGCTCTGCGAACTGCAACTGCTGCTACTGCTGCACAGGTCCCCCCATCCTGAAAGACAATGTGTAGCATGGCTACAGAGTAGGTTTGCCAGGTCTGGGTTGGAAAATACCTGGAGACTTTGGGGGTGGGTCTGGGAGAGGGTGGGGGCCTCAGCATGGTACAATGCCATAGAGTCCACCCTTCAAAGCAGGCATTTTCTCCAGGGGAGCTGATCTCTGTCAGCTGGAGATCAATTTTAAAAGCAGGAGATCTCCAGGTCCCACCTGGAGGCTAGCAACCATACTACAGAGCACAGTGGGGCAGCTACCAGGCACTCTCAACCCACAAGCAGCCTAGGATGGGGCTGTCAGCACCCCTCCTCCTCCCACACCATAGGCAGTTCTCCTGGGTTCACATCCTAGTTGGGAACATGCCCCATTGTGTGACAGAGGACACAGTGCTGGGAGGGCCTGGCTTGGGAGGAGGAGGAGAAGAGAAGAGAAGAAGAGATTGGATTTATACCCCGCCCTTCACTACCCAAAGGTGTCTCAGAGCGGCTTACAAACTCCTTTCCCTTCCCCTCCCCATAACAGACACCCTGTGAGGTAGGTGGGGCTGGGAGAGCTCTTGACAGAAACTGCTCTTTTTCGAGAACAGCTGTGCCAGAACTATGGCTTCCCCAAGGTCATCCAGCCAGGTGTAAGTGGAGGAGTGGGGAATCAAATGCAGACCCAGATTAGAGTCCGCACACTTAACCATTACACCAAACTGACTCAAGGAGGAGGAGGAGGAGGAGGAGATTGAATTTATACCCCACCCTTCACTACCCAAATAAGTCTCAAAGCAGCTTACAATCTCCTTTTCCTTCACCTCCCCACAACAGACACCCTGTGAGGTAGGTGGGGCTGAGAGAGCACCCTTGAGAACTGCCCGTGAGAGAACAACTCTGAAAGAACTTGTGACTGACCCAAGGTCACACCAGCGGCTGCATGTGGAGGAGTGGGGAATCAAACCCGGGATATGTACAAGAAATATGTACAGGAAATGGAAGGAGGGTCAAATTACTGAGGGTGAGTACAAGAAGCAGACTCGAATCTGTAGGGATGGTGTCAGAAAGGCTAAAGTGCAGATGGAGCTGAGGCTTGCAAGGGATGCTAAAAATAACAAGAAAGGTTTCTATGCCTATGTTCAGAGCAAAAAGAAGAACAGGGATGGGGTAAGCTCATTGCTAGGGGAAGACGGTCAAGCCATAACAAGGGATGAAGACAAAGCAGAATTACTCAACTTTCACTTTGCGTCAGTCTTTAACCATAATGCGAGCTGTATACAAACTGAAGAATGCAGGGCATATAAAGAAAGGAGGAACTGCCAGTCCAGAGTAAGTAAGGAAATGGTTAGAGAGCATCTAGCTGCCTTAAATACTTTCAAATCTCCAGGGCCAAATGGCTTGCATCCCAGGGTACTAAAAGAAATTGCAGATGTTATTTCAGAGCCTCTGGCTCTAATCTTTGAGATCTCCTGGAGTACTGCTGTTGTGCCGGAAGACGAGAAGAGCGAATGTTGTCCCGATCTTCAAGAAGGGAAAAAAGACGGACCCAGGAAATTACAGGCCTGTCAGTTTGACATCAATACCTGGGAAAATTCTAGAGCAGATTATTAAATGTTCTGTCTGTGAGCACCTTGAATGGAATTAGTTAATTGGTAGTAGCCAGCATGGGTTTATCAAGAATAAGTCATGCCAGACCAACCTTATCTCCTTTTTTGACAGAGTTACTAAAATGGTTGACTCTGGAAATGCTGTGGATATAGTGAATCTAGATTTCAGTAAAACATTTGACAAAGTTTCTCATGATATACTTGAGGATAAGCTGGGTAAGTGTGGGCTGGATGGTGCAACCGTTGGATGGATTCATGGTTGGTTGAAAAATCGTACCCAACGAGGGCTCGTAAATGGCTCTGCGTCTATGTGGAGGGAAGTCTAGAGTGGAGTGCCACAGGGCTCGGTCCTAGGCCTGGTGTTGCAAAAGTAAACAATCCTTAAAGATGGCGGGGAAGAGGACGGAGAAAGAGAAACTTTCAAAAGTGAAAGGAACAGAGAGTCCAAGACCGGAAGGAACCAACGAGCTGGCAAAGACATTAGCGGAATCCATGCACCCTCTGCTGGATCAGATGAGTAACCTCAGGGAGCAGCT
>NW_015163641.1:94374-95804 GCF_001447785.1 Gekko japonicus | reverse complement strand
TAATTTGATTCTTCGCTTCCAGGGCATTCCAGAGACTAAGGGAGAGAATCTAAAGGAAATGATGAGTGACATACTGGCCCCAGTGACGGATATGAAGGCGGAATCTTTGCTGAGCGATATGGATGTGGCCTACAGGTCATATTCCGGATATATAAAGAAAAATAATCTGCCTGGGGAAATAGTGATAAGATTCTCGAAGAAGCATGTGAGGGATGCAATCCTGAAAGCAGCATCTGGATCACCCATGAAAGTTGGAGACAATACCATTAGGATTTTAAAAGACATTCCATTTGAAATAAGACAAAGGAGGAAGAAATACAAAGACCTAGTTCTTTTTTTCACTCAAATGCAATTGGATACAGATGGTTAACTCCAGAAGGTGTCACCTTCAAAATCAAGGACAAGAAAGAGAAGATTGACTCTGCACAGAAAGCACGGGAATTTTTGAGAATCCAGTTGGGAGAGCCAGAGGAGGAAGAAAAAGAAGGGATGGACAGTAAGTCCAGTGGCGAGCTGGACTTGGGATCTTCCAGAGAGGACTCTCTTTCAGAGAAAGGGGCGGCAGCCCCTAAAAAAGTCCATATAAATTGCGGAAGAGACAGGGAAAGGGAAAATGAAGGCTGAAGGACTCTGAATTGTGCCTTTGAAAGTATTGAAACTAGATGCTGAGGGGTCTTATCTGTTAACAGTTAATTAAGTTTTAAAAGAGATAATATGATATGTAACTCAATTCATAATGGTACTAGCGTGATTAAGAGATAGCATATATTTAAGCTATTTTGATTATCTCCTCTCTTGGGCTTTTAGTCAGTAGTGGGTATCTTTTCTTTATCCCTTAAATGTAGTCCCCTCCCTTATTTCTGTTATAGTGTGTAGTCTTAATACAAATGCAATTAAAAATTCCCCATTGGGGAGCAAAAAAGAAAAGAAAAGAAAGAAATGGGACACATTCACTACAAGCATGGACTTCACTCTCCCCCTTGGGTGTTAGTGCTACGTGCTCCCTCAGAGGTGTGCCCCCCTGTGTCTGTCCTGCCACAAAAGTGCAACACTACATGCTCTAAATGGGCATGGCAGAGACCTAAGAGAGTCCTGTGCTGTGCTCCCTTCCTACTAAACTATGAGGCCTCTTGGCTGGGGTTTATGTAGTCCTTGGCGGGGCTATACCTGGGTGTGGGGAAGGGGAGGTTGGCCACCACTAAGAAGGGGAGTGATTGGTTGCAGCTGTAGTCAGCATCCTATGCTCTGCCAGGGCATTGGGGTTGGACAGCACATATGTGGGAACCTTGTCTAGTCCCTCTGGACACCTATGGGCAACACCACAGTTTTTGATGGTGTAACTTTTCATCGGTTGGGGGGCATTATTGGGCTGGGGCAGCTTAGGGAACCCATTAAGTCCTGCTTCTCCCCTGGATCTTTCCCTCTTTCCC
>NW_015163641.1:62406-94356 GCF_001447785.1 Gekko japonicus | reverse complement strand
TCCCTCTTGCCCTCTCCCCATTGGTGCAGTGGGTTGTGCCAGTGCCCAGCCAGGCCACAACACTGCCAGGGCAATCTGGCATCACATCTCCAAAACATGCCACAGAGGGCCTTGTCAGCTCCCGGTATGCTTTAGCTCCCCCTCCTCAGATTGCGCTGTAAGTCTATAATATAGACACGTCCAGGGGTCATTTCATAGAAAAAGAGCTAGGGGAACTCATTAGCATAACTCATTAGCATATGTCACACCCCCTGACATCAGGGGCTCGGCGGTGGACCTGCAAGGCCAACGGGAGTGCGAGGAAGCCCCGCCAAGGCCCTCCCTGGCCCCAGGCAGGCAGGGGTGGGGAGAGGCAGGGAGGAAGCAACTTACCCTCCCTCTTCTCCTGCCTCTTCCTGGCTGAATGAGGGCTGGAAGCGGGGCGGCCGGAAGCAGGGGGCGGGGCTTTGTCATGTGCCCCGCCCCCCTGCACCTCACTCGGGGGAACTGTGTTCCCCCGCGTTCCCCCCCAAAATGACCTCTGGACACGCCTAGGAAAGTCAGTGTTGCTTTCCTTCAGGCTGAGCAACTGAAAGGAACTTGTAGACACTTTACAGGTGTTTAGAAAGTGCTGTACTTGCTTTAAGAAATTGCATTCATAAAAGGAGCACCTACTGATACTGTTAACAGTCAGGTCCATGACTTGAGTCCATCATATTCTGACATTTCCCCCACCTAATCCATTTGTTTGGTTTCTTTCTCAAACTTCCATCTTGAAAGGGGCAAAAAAAGAGAAAGAGTCTTTGCTATTCCAGGGATGTCATTGTGAGCTGAAGGCACATTCTAACTGACAGTGTAAAAATGCTGCAATAAGTTTAGCTTGGGAAGAGCACAACAAATTGAAAACCTTCTTGTATCAAGAAGATAAAATGGTCAGGATGGACTTTATGGAATTCATCCAGCTCATTTTGTAAACGTGGCAGATGTGAAGAAACTACCAAAACGGCTGCCAAACAGCTATAGAAATTTTGAAAGGGTATCCAAGAATCCATTTTCTGCCAGCCAATTGAGGCGACTTGTTAGCATACGCTAAGCCCGCAGCCATTCATGGAAGAAATATCCCAGAAAACACTGACATCTGGGAACAGAAAGAGGCCATCCTGGTGGTAGGCATTTATGCCTACATTTTTACATTTAAATTTTTGACCTGATTTGAGGTTATAAATGTAGCTGTTTTGAACCAGAAATCATGCAGGTGCCAATATTACTTACACCACTAAACACACAAACTGCACATCCTTAGATTTTCTGGTTTTGATTTTTTTTTTACAAACTAGTTCCTAAATTGTAGTTTAGCAGTTCGAAAGCAAGAAATTGCAAGTAGATAAATAGGTACCACTTTTGTGGGAAGGTAACAGCGTTCCGTGTGCCTTGGTGTTTAGTCATGCCGGCCACATGACCACGGAAACGTCTTCGGACAGCGCTGGCTCTTCGGCTTTGAAACGGAGATGAGCACCGCAACCCTAGAGTCGGACTCGACTGGCTTTCGAGCAAGGGAACCTTTACCTTTTTTACATAACTAGAAGAACATGACCTACAATAACACAAAAGGGACAAGGGGGGGTAAGAATTGGAACTATTTTACATACATTCGTAGAGCATGAAGGGAAAAAAATGAAATCTGGAGAAAATATGACTGAATCTTCCTTAACAGATTGAAAAGATTCCCACTTGAGCTGTAATATCAAAAAGAGCTAATAAATGCATCAGTGTTTACATGCTTCCAGACAATACAGTACAGCTTGGTCATACATTGGCAATACAAATATTGTCCGTAAATGATCTTCTGAGGAGACCCTATCATAAGGGTGCACATTTGAAAAGTACACAGACGGATGAGTGATTTCAGCTTAGCGTACTTTATTAGATCAATCAAGAACAAGACAACGTTAGCCGGCTCGCAGGCCGTCTTATATGTCCCGTGGAACCGCCACCCATAACACACCCCCACTTCCCAATAGGTTATTTACAGTGGCCGAGAGTTCCATAGGCTCTCAGCTGGGAACCTAGCCCACTGATTGGCGTGGGCTATGATCCGCATAGTCCATTGTCTCTTTGAGCGAAGCTCGATGTTTGCTCTGGACCGCGTGGAGCCCAAGCTGGCCACGCGGTCTGAACTGGATATATTACAACATTTATGCAAAATATTTATATATCCACCCTTCTTTCCAAGCATTCAGGGACCCATGCCAGGCAACAACAATATAAAAACAATTGGATGAACAAAAATATACAGAGATTAAAATGCAACAATACCATACAAAAACAGCCTAAAAATGCCTCATGACCCCAACAGGAGATATTCCCCCTAGCCTAGGCTCAGGCTGCCCCAGAATCCTCCAGAATATCTCTTTCTTTCAGCCTCACTAGGAAAACAGGGTACCCTAGATGGCCCAGTCTAGCCTGGTCTTAACAGATCTCAGAAGCTACGCAGCATCAGCCCTGGTCAGAATTTGGATGGGAGACCACCAAGGAAGTCCATGGTCTCTATGCAGAGGCATGCAAGGGCAAACCACCCCTGAACATCTCTGCCTTGAAAACCCTTCAGCCAGCTGTGACTTGCAGGCGCTTTCCACCACCACCAGGAAAATAGGAGGATAGAAGTTCCCTCTTCTGGCCAGCTGTTCCACAGACACGGGGCAGCCACTTAAAAAGCCTGAGTCCAGACCTTTGCGGCACATGCCTCAAACAACTGGGATACTGACAATACATTTGCAGGGAAGAACAAAGCTGCCGCAGAGGAATATGAAGGGAGAGGCAGTTTTTAGATATATGGGCCTCAGGTCATGAAGCACTTTAAAGCATCAACACCTTGAATTGGATCCGGAAACTAATCAGCAGCCAGTAAAGGAACCTGTGAATGGGAGGAACAGGGTCTCACCATAACAAGCAGACAATCACATTTTCATCATCTGCAGTTTCTGAATTTTCTTCCAGGGCAGCCCTATGTAGAGCGTTTTACAGTGATCTAGGCTCAAGGCTACTGAAGCATGGCCAATGTGATCACCCATCAATAGGGAGCCAGATTCCTAACTGAGTGCAGTTGAGCAAAAAAGTATTTTTCACTGCTGTGGACACCTATTTCTCTAACAGGAGACCAACTGCCAAGCTCTTGACAGAAAGGGGATGACAGGAAATGTTTGCATTTACAAACACTGTTGTTCTCACATTTTGCATGATACAATGAGCAATGCTAAGGACTTCTAAGTGAACATGCTTGGCAAGTGTACGTACCACTTTTGACAGCCACACTTCACTTGTGAACCAAGCTTCATATCTTCTTGTCTCTTAGCCATCCAAATGAAGTAGTATGCTGAACAGCTTTGCGGCTGCTCAATAGTTGAAGCATTTCCTTCTGAGCTCCTATCTCTGACCCCAGCTCCTGCCAACCTAGCAGTTTGAAAGCAAGAAATTGTAAGTAGATAAACAGGTACCACTTCAGTGGGAAAGTAACAGCATTCTGTCCCGTGCACCTCGGTGTTTAGTCAGGTCGGCCACATAACCATGGAGAAGTCTTTGGACAGCGCTGGCTCTTCGGCTTGGAAACGGAGATGAGCACTGCCCCCTAGAGGTAGATTCAACTAGCTTTCAAGCAAGGGAAACCTTTTCCCTTTCTTTTTGTTGTTGTTGTTGTTCAATCACACAGTCAAGTCTGACTCTTTGCGAACCTTACTTAGATGGACCCCATAGTTAAATGATACCAATGTGTGTGAAGAAAAGTATGGATTCTATGGAACTATGCAAAACTGTGCATGTGCAAACTGCAGCAGATGCAAACAGATCAGAAACCTTTAAAGTGGATTGGACAGACACATGAGAACACCCAAATGGTAAGACTGTAAAAAAAAATTACACAATGTTAATGTATGTATGACTGAATGTTTTTGTTCATTCTTCATTTAAACAATTGGTGGTGGAATGTGATGAATGGTAGTAGTTGGTGGGTTAATGTATAACTTTGACTAGTTGGGTTAATGTGCACTGTGTATGTACAAAAAATAACTTGGATAAGCTGAAGCTATTCCCCAGCAAACGGCACTGCCCGCTGAATAACAGGCTCTCTGCTTCTGATGGGCAAGCAAGATAAAAGTGAAACCAGTAAATGCTCAAGCACCTCTCTGTGCAATACGTACCATTTTAGTTTTAGGACATGCAAATATTTGTGCAAATATGTACATGTTTAATCTGCATCAGAAACTGATTAAAAATACGGCCTCTTCTGAAAAAGCTCATCTTGTGCCCTTCTGCCATGTAGCATGAGCTGTGGTCCCATGGGTGCCTGATTGCATGGGGACCAAATTTATTAGATCTTCTCTGCCTTTGAGAGGAAAAATTCATGTAAATCATGCTGTAAGCAATCATGCAACCTGGGTCCTGAGATGTTTTGGGGGTGTGACTCATTGGAACAGGATCTGATTGGCGTATTGTATTGATTGTTTTATGCAATTTTAATCTGTTTTTATGTATTGGCTTACGCCCCATTTGTGAGCCGCCCTGAGCCCGCTTGCGGGGAGGGCGGACTATAAATTAAAATAATAAATAAATAAATAAATACGGAATAAGTCCAATAGTCTATCAAGGTCAGTATTGTCTACTCAGACTGGAAGTGGCTCTCTAGTATCTCAGGGAGAGGTCTTGCACATGACTTACCATCTCTTCCTTTTGGCTGGAGATGCTGGGGACTGAATATGGGACCTTCTTTATATTTATTTATTTATTTATTATTTTTGAATTTATACCCCGCCCTCCCCGAAGGCTCAGGGCGGCTCACAAGGGGCAAAAATGCCCAAGTTAAAACATTAAAACAGTACAGAAGAATATAAAATACAACAATACAATTTACTAAAATTTGCTTCACGGTGCTCTAAAATTAAAATTATAAAATTATAAAATTAAAATTATAAAGCAGCTTCTTGTGTTTGTTTGTTTGTTCATGCTCAGGAGAAAGGTGGGCATATAAATATTCTGAATAAATAAATAAACCTGTTTACACTAGAGGTTATTTTGACCAGTGTACAAATGATGACATTAACCCTACAAATGTATGAATCAGAGGTCTGAGATATTTGTCATGATTTAGCCTCCTAGACAGTTATGTGTTTTTTTTTACTTCAAGACTTAGATGAGATAGGAAATCGAGGTTCTTTAAAATAATATCAGTAGTTATATCAATGTACAGTTGTGTAATCTACAGGATCCACTTTTAAGCATGAGGGTTAAAACTTCACATATGAAAAAGGCGAGCATACAAGTCCAGAGTACATTTGCAACACGTGAGTCTTGCTTTTCTAATATAATGCTCAAAGGCAAGGTACAATAATTACAGAGGGAAAACTCAGAGGTCTGGATTGATGTTCTTTACAAATAGCCTCAAATCATTCTTGGAGACTTGATTTATGGGAACCACTGCCTTGTGCCAATTCGTTCAGCCAGTTGTACGTGGCACGTTGTTTTTAAAAGGCCATCTTGCAGTCAAAATGTTAAGACTTGGACAGCTGTTTTCATATAGTGCACCGTGGACTCTTAAAGTTTTTTTAAAGACGATAATGCATATTTTTGCTTGAACGAACGCTAATGGGAAACGGATTGCATTACCAGTTTTCTTTGAATACTCACTTTGCGGCTCTGGTTATGGCTTTTCTCTCCCAAGTGCACAAAATAATATCTACACAGCTATATTATTCAGGTGCAGTAGTGTCTGAAGAGATAAGTGCTCTCCGAGGTACGGCCGAAGACAATATACTGTCATCCCAATGTTAATCATTTGTGTCAGCATATCCATCCTGAAAGGGGCAGGCCTGTTTGCAAGGCTTTTACTTCCCAAGAGGATGGCCCGGGGAGGGCTCTGTGGGTGCTTTAATAAACACATGGATCAACTCACAAACAGAGGGCTACAGTATTAGAGGCTGCTCCTTGAGTGCAGCAGGTACGTATGCACTGTGGTGTTCCAGGAGGATCTCCAATGGCACCCTGGAAATTCAAAGGAAGGGGGCAAAAAGCTCGCTTTGTTGAAGAAGAGAAGAAGAAGAGATTGGATTTATACCCCACCCTTCACTTGGAGTCTCAGAGCGGCTTACAAACTCCTTTCCCTTCCCCTCCCCACAACAGACATCCTGTGAGGTGGGTGGGGCTGAGAGAACTCTGACACAAACTGCTCTTTTTCAAGGACAGCTGTGCCAGAGCTTGTGACTGACCCAAGGTCACATCAGCAGGTGCAAGTGGAGGAGTGGGGAATCAAACCCGGTTCTCCCAGATTAGAGTCCGCACACTTAACCACGACACCAAACTGGCTCTCTTGAGAGGGAAGGGAAGGCTTAAGTATGCCTCAAGGCTTGTGAGGTTATGACAAATGTCTGCTTTTTATCTTGAAGTACATTTTCAACATATTTTTACACTGATATGTGTGATACCATTTTACTGACTGTCACATTCCACGTTTCCTGTCCTTTTGTTTCCCAGCTTGGAGCTAATATTGAGAGTTATGCTGTGCCTGAAGATATGCACTCAAATTCAGAATGTCACTAATCAAAACCTGAGTTGAACACTTCCTGGTAATAGTACTGCTAACTAGTGTTGCCAGGTCTTTCACTATGGTGGGAGACCTCCCACTGGCAGCTCCTGCTGCCCACTAGTGGGATAAAAATGAAGAAAAAACATCAGCTTTGCCACAATGGCATTATACAGTGTCCAGCAATTCATAGAGAAGTATGATGTCACTTCCACGATTTCCCCGGAAGTGACATAAAACCATCACGCCAATGATGTCCTCCACATCCCCACCTCCAGACTCCCCTCAAGGCTTGTGAGGTTATGACAAATGTCTTTTTATCTTGAAGTACATTTTCAACATATTTTTACACTGATATGTGTGATACCATTTTACTGACTGTCACATTCCACGTTTCCTGTCCTTTTGTTTCCCAGCTTGGAGCTAATATTGAGAGTTATGCTGTGCCTGAAGATATGCACTCAAATTCAGAATGTCACTAATCAAAACCTGAGTTGAACACTTCCTGGTAATAGTACTGCTATCTAGTGTTGCCAAGTCTTTCACTATGGTGGGAGACCTCCCACTGGCAACTCCTGCTGCCCACTAGTGGGATAAAAATGAAGAAAAAACATCAGCTTTGCCACAATGGCATTATACAGTGTCCAGCAATTCATAGAGAAGTATGATGTCACTTCCACGATTTCCCCGGAAGTGACATAAAACCATCACGCCAATGATGTCCTCCACATCCCCACCTCCAGACTCCTGCTGGTTGCCATCCACCGTGGCTTAGAAAAACTCCTGGATATTTGAGACAATGCAAAGTATGAGGTGGGCCCAGGGGAGCAAAACCTATTAGCCATTACATCAAAAAAACGATAAAAAGCAATTAAGCCAATGAGGGTTCTTTGCATTACTATGGTAGCAAGCCATCTTTTAAGTTAAAAAGTTTTAACTAACCATTAAATGGTTTGCAAGTCTGACGATTCTGAATCCTCAAAATTACAAAAAGCTCATAAGGCCAATAAAATAAATGGAAAACCAGTATATTGGTAATAATATGTTAAATCAACTACATCAGACAGAATACAATCACCGCAAAATCCCAGTGCAGAATGTCAGAATGAAAAGTCTTTCTGCTCTTCAAAAGAAACAGCTGAGCAGCTGAGAACTCCCCACTGCTCAGCTGCTTAGTTTAAATGGCTCAGAGCCATTCTATCAATACTATGCAGCTTTGAGAATGACAGGAGTACTCCGTCCATGAATGTTAGCTGCATAATGTCTCTTTTGTAGGACCGGCAAAAAGCATCCATACAACTATTAAGAAGTCTGTCCCCCTTTTTGGAAGACTTCATGCGAGGAGAAGTGGGTTTATAATTCTAGAAACTCCCGTTGGGGCTTGACTTTTAAAACACTGATGCAAAATTGTCTGGTAGTTAGCAATCTGTATGTACTGAATTTTATTGCTTATTGAATGTAATGAATATTTGTACCTGACTAGGATGAAATAATGATACACGATGCACTTTACTAAATGACCATAAATAGAACACATTCGTTTGTTAAAAGGTTTTTGCAGTGTATATCTATTTGTTACTAGACTCTCCTAACACTGCAGCTCGGGTTGCTTCAACCTCCTGGTGGCACCTAGAGATCTCCCACTGTTAGAATTTATCTCCAGATGATCAAGATCAGTTCCCCTGCAGAAAGTGAGTGGACTCAATGGCATTATCCCCTGCTGAGGTCCATCCCCCTTCCCATCTCCCACCCTCCCCATGCTCCACCCCCAAAATCTCCAGATTTTTCCCAACTCAGAGTTGGCAACCCTAAGGGAGATGAAGAAGAAACCAAAGGCTAAAGCAGGCAGTAAGAAACAAGCAGAGCCAGGCCTCATTGTTTTATAGTGTATTTCACCATCTGCAGGGGTCATTTCATAGAAAAAGAGGTGAGGGAGCTCATTAGCAAAACTCATTAGCTTAACATATTCGCATATGCCATACCCCCTGGCATCACTGGAAGTGTGTCAGATGGCAACACCAACCACTCAGGCTTCACTGGACTGTTTTGGATTGCTAGCTATTGTAGGGGGAGGGGAACGTACAGATCTGTCCTCACAGAGGAGGGAGAGCTTGTGCCTGAATAAAACTTGGTCTTAAAAGGTGCCACTGGACCGTTTTGGACCAGGGGGCCAGTGGGGGGGCTCTGCAACATCCCTGGCTGCTTCTTGCTCTGACTGAGGGCTGCTGGAAGCAGGAGTTGGGGCTTGTTGCATGTGCCCGCCGCCTGGGCTCTTTACTGCCGGAGCTCCGCTCCTGTGTGCTCCTGCAGGAAATGACCCCTGATTCCACCAAGATTAAGAGCAGAACTGCATGTTACAAATAGTGATGCTGCAATCCTCCCTGACTCTTGAAAATCAAATTTACCATGCTCATAATGCTCTCTCGAGTCACTCTTTTATATACATGAATTGGTGATATGGTCACAGTTGAAAATTGAGCTACATTTACACTTTGTGTGCTGCTTTTCTGTCTACCTGGTCAGTGATGTTCATCACAATGCCAGGCAGCAAACTGGTAGCTCCTGCTAGAGTATGCGATTAAAATCACATATTCCGCAAGGTCAGGGCCAGGACATGCCACATTTAAAATAAGCTGTATTTGACGTCTGCTTATGTAGGTTTTGTGTCTGTGTATTTGGTGCCATCATCATCACACTAGAAAACGGGCCGTACATGATCAGAATTGCAGCGAGAGGTGCCGTGATGATGTAGAGAGCACACTGCATGACTACATGTTTTCCCCTGTAATGTGTTCTGACAACTTGAGCTATCAAAACAACAATGGCCCTTCCAGCAAAACTCCATCAGCAAGGTAGAGAAAATCCATTGTTTTCCTGAGAAATATTCTCAGTTTCATTGACAGCAGATGTCTGAGGGCTCAGGTAAATAAGATGCTCAAGCGCCATGATCCAATCTCCCATATCTTTAGATTTCCATTTATATTAGACCCATGCAGGACCCTGATTTGGCCTGGCCTCAGAACCCAGAGGGAGAGGATTCCTTTCTTCAATGAACACCCCCTGCCCCCGGCAGCTGAGGCCAACAGCAGTTCCAGGGTGTTGCAGTTTTCATTGAAAAACTGATATAGAAAATATTGATATTTCACACAACTGTAAAAACCTATCTAGTTTATGTCTTAGTCATAAAACCTTGCCAGTTTAGGCCAACTCTAAATGCCATGAAGATCTGCAATTTGATCTAATAACAAACACCTAGTTAGAGTTGCCAGGTCCCTCATAGCAGCCAGTGGGGGTGGGGGTGGGTGGGAGGAACTTAGCAAGAGCAAGAGGGAGACCCTGGCAATGTTGCTGATGACATGGCTACATCACTTCTGGCGTGTACCAGAAACACACTCTGGTATTTGGGCAAAAGCTCTGTTGTAAAAATGGCTTCAACCACAGACATTTTGCCCAAATACCAGAGCATCGCCCAGATGCTGCCAACGCAATGACGTCACTTCCAGTTCACACTGGAAGTGACATAGCCACATCATGGATGACATAGCCTGGGCCTTCCTCTTTCTCCTGGCAAGTCCCCTCCACTGGCCAGATGATTGGTGGCAGGGTGGCAGGGCCTGGTGGCAGGGCACCTCCACCTCATGGAGGGGGCTGGCAGCCCTCCCCCTAGTGGAACATATTGCTTGGCCTTAGACGGGGATACCTACATGCAGCAAAACAAGGCATCAAAGCTGAAGAGACAGGATGTTGGGACTGGTTGCAGATGCAGCAGCTTCAGTTTTAGGACTGGGACCCCAGGTAGGGCCTGGTGATCTCCTGTATTTACAACTGATCGCCAGACTAAAGATATCAGTTCCCTACAGAAAATGGCTGCTTTGGAGGGTGGACTCTGTGGCGTTATACCCTGCTGAAGTCCCTCCCCAGGCTCCCCCCCTCCAAATCTCCTGGATTTTCCTAATCCAGGGTTGGCAATCCTATAAATCTGGCACAGATTATTTGGCAAAATCTGTTTGGGAAATACTTCATAAATGTAGCCTTTTATGTTAAATTTCATAATTCCAACAACACACTGCTTCAGATTCCTGTTGAGGAGGTAAACTCTGCCTGACACAAGGACTTTAATGCAAGTTGACGCACGCAGCCATGCAAGTCAGAAAGGGATGCTTTGTGTAGTGTATAATTTTACAGTCACTTTCATTTTAAATATTTCAGTAAAAATAGCTCACCAAACTGATATTTTTGT
The DNA here is from genome assembly GCF_001447785.1 of Gekko japonicus. Lineage (NCBI taxonomy): Eukaryota > Metazoa > Chordata > Lepidosauria > Squamata > Gekkonidae > Gekko > Gekko japonicus. The sequence continues at coordinate 83,569 of NW_015163641.1, read as the reverse complement.
TTCAGATGTTATCTATGCTTTGGATGGTCTTTGAGTTGTGCTTTATTAAGAGAAAACAATTAAATCTGTAATAATTATTCTGATCTTTAAAAAAAAACAACAATAGTGACTTGATGGCTCTGATATAATTTAAAATTTTGTCCTAATAAAAGGAACTGGGAAGTATAAATGGCCTTTTTCACATTAGGAGGTGGCCACCATGCAAAGCAGACATTTTCTCTAGGGGAGCTGATCTCTGTAGTTTGAAGATTAGTTGTGATTCTATGTCTCTGTCTACCATTTTACTGGAGCTGTGTTCTTGCTGCCCCCCCTTGAGGCAGACACTTGCTGAAGTGAGCCCCAGCTGCATCAACTGGCTCTCATCAGTGAGGACTGCAGGCTCAGCCCTTTCAACAATCCACAGACTTTGTCACACTGCTTGGCAGCTGCAACGGTCAAAGCTTGGCTTCAACAGGCCCAGTGCTCTCCTCCATTTCTTACCACACACCAGCAATGAGAATGTAGTCTCTATAGTTTGGGGCTTATGGAATACTTCTCTTGTTTTTCCCATTTCTTGTTGTGCTTCATCTCTGCCTGTAAGTAAGTTCTTGGAACCTGAAGGTCTCTATGCTGCTGGAAGGCCTACAGTTAGCTAATGCTTGTGTGGGATTGGATTATTTCCTCAACCCTGATAGCACTGTAATTGTAGAAATTATAATTTAAATACATTTCTTTATATTTAACAGTGTGAATGAACTGGTAGTTTGTGGACTTGCACTAACAGCACATGATCAAAGTTCTTAGGGTTGCCAGCTCAACAATGGCAGCCAGTGGGAGCTTTTTCGGAGCAGGAAGTGATGTTGCCTGATGATGTGTGGATTTGTGAAGTTAGGGTTGCCAGACCCCCACCAGGAGCAGGGGAACCCTGATTTTTGGGGGGTGTTTCCCTGCCACCAGCTAGCTGGCCAGTGGGGTGAAATCCCACCCCCAACTGGCCCAAAGGGTGATGTGATGTCGTCACCCAGAAGCGATGTTGTCATGTCACGATGTCACACAGCAATGCTCTAGTTTTTGGACAAAACTCTATGGTAGAATTGCCTTCAAACCATAGAGTTTTGCCTAAAAGCTAGAGTGTCACCCCCTGATGTCGATGACATGATGACATCACTTCCAGGAAGGAGCCTGGACCCCCCTGCCTGCTGCCAAGTAGGACCTGGCAACCCTGTGTCATTTACAGTTTGTACCTTAAAGTGACATCGCAACACTCTTAGAATTCACTCATGTCCAATGCTCCCTCTAAGCTGGAGTCTTGTGAGCAAAAATTCTATTGTGTGAGCTAGGGGCTTTAAAGCTGTGAGTGAGCCATTGGGCTACTGCATAAATTAGTTTGCTCTGGAGCCATCCTTCCTGAGCTAAGACAAAAAAGTGTGAGCCAGAGGCTAAAAAACTGTGCACTAGCTCACACTAATTCAGCTTAGAGGGAACACTGCTCATGTCTGTGTTTTTTTAACCAATTAGTTGTGCAGATTCCTAGAGTGTTGTGACATCATTTCCAGATACAAACCTGAAATGACATCATGATGTTACTCCCTGCCCCTTGCTTCTGTCTGGAGCCTGGGGGTGGGAGCTTGTTTTCCGCCTCTAGAAGGATGGCAACTCTAGTAGTTTCAGAACGTGGCCGAGAGGCTGCTGTGCAAGACCTTTTTGTCGATCGGTATATTAAATTGGTTTTAAGCCATTCCTCATTCTGCTAGTTTTCAGCTGTGGACCAAAAATACTATAAGGCCTTAGTTTAATTATTTCTGACAAATCTGTGAGTGTGTGACAGAATGTATGTGAGAGACAAACTTTATTATCCTTTGGTCTTGTCCTGTGTGTATATATAATTTATGGGTCCTGTGTGTGTGTGTCAGAGCTCTCTCAGCCCCACCTACCTCACAGGGTGTCTGTTGTGGGGAGGGGAAGGGAAAGGAGTTTGTAAGCCGCTCTGAAACACCTTTGGGTAGTGAAGGGCAGGGTATAAATCCAATCTCTTCTTCTTCTTCATTCCTCAATCACATCTCATGCTTCTGTGTAGCTTTTATTGTAGTTCATCGTTCAGCTCACTTTCTCAAGTTACTGGCTCCATATGTTATTTCATATTTTCTAACTATGCCATTGCTGTAGTCTGCATTGGCTTGATCTGTGGTGAGGTAAAAATCACATATAAATGGGGCTCCAAACTCCAGGTGGGGCCTGGAGATCTTCTGGAATTACAACTGATCTCCAGACTACAGACACCAGTTCCCCTGGAGAAAATGGTGGATTTGGATGGTGGACTCTGTGGCTTTATACCCCAGTGATGTCCCTCCTCTCCCCAAACCTCACCTTCCACAGGGCCCACCCCCAAAATTTTAGGAATTTACCAACCAAGAGTTGGCAACAGTACATAAAAGTATTGTTGCTTGTAACCACACACATAAATGTATACTTTAAATGATCAGAGCATTTACAACTGGGCTGAGTCCTGGGTTCTGCCCAGGTACCAAATTTTCATATTTCAAAAGCTGTCAACCCCAACTACCTCCTTTTTCCATGCCAGATCATCCTTTATATGGAACAGCAGTACAGACTGTGGGAGGCATATGTTCCTCCTAGTCCACTGTCAGCAAACGGATGGAAGCTCCAGTCTTAACAAAATAACATGACAGGAATCATGTTACTAAGAGGACAAGAAAATATGCAAAGGCACTGTGCAAAACTTTGAAAGATTCAGGACAGAATGGAGGTTTAACCAAGGAAAGGAGGGGTTATGTCTTTAAAATGAAAGTGTATCCTTGACAGAATGAAGGCCAGCATTTTTAGAGTTACATATGGCAAGCCATCCCGTCTACATATGGTAGGGTTTTAACAGCTATCTCATATACACTCTAATCTCAGTTATGTGTGCATGCTTCATTTTTTGTTCAGCCTGTTTGTAAATTCATTTTGGCTAGTGTTTCTCCCTCTGTTTTTAAAACCTGACATTTGTTAATATCAAAGGGAGTTTTACAACCAGCTCTCCTACCGACTGTAAGGACTTCTGCAAACTGTTGTAAATAGTGTTTTATTGTGGGAGTTACATGAGGTTTGTATTTTTTTCCTTGGAAAAAACAACCTTCCAGTAACAGGAGGCTAAATGTTTTTCTTTACTTCACATCTTTATAGTCTAAGCATTATTCCACAGTGGTCTAGTTTTAGCTGCAGTGTTTAAAAGGATATGGCCCCACTTCCTTCATTTGTAGGATATGTTCTAAACAGATCTAGTTCCTGTTGAACCAACATTTTCTGACAGAACCAGTGGCAGTCTTATGCAAGAACTATCTATTCACATAATGTATAAGCTTTAAAAGAAAAGGCCATTTTTTTGTCATTAATATGCAATTCTAATTCCAGGACAGCCAGACTGAGTGAAACATGGTAAGGTAGGAATGGGGCCATTTGTCAGGGTTCGATAGTCAGGTCACACAACACAGTGCTTCATAAGAGGAATTCTGTTTATTGGTACATCAAGACTATGACAGGTGTACTGCTTGTGTCAGGAGTGCCCGGGAACATTATGGCACCCTGAAGTATACTAAAGTCAACCCCCCCACACACACACACAAGCTAAAGCCAATAAGCAAAGCTCGTGCGTGCAGGGAAAGAAAGCGGGCAAAAAGCCATGCGTGCAGAGAAAGAAAGCGGGCAAAAAGCAAAAGTTGTTGGTTCCCAGCAAAAGCCAACAGCAGCTGGAACATCCCAAGGTCAAGAAAGTAGATAATACCCAGACAGTGAAACTCAGTGCATCGTAGGCAGAGCAAGATGGTTTCCCCCTCCACACATTCCAGCAACTTGGCAGTGTTAACTGACACCATAGCTCAGAGATAGAGCATCAGCTTGGCATACAGTAGGTTTCAGATTCAATCCCTGGCATCTCCAGGCACGAGGTAGTAGGTGATGAGAAAGATCTCTGCCTGTTACCCTAGAGAGCTGTCAAAGAACACAACACTAGTGACCTTGATGAACCAAATACGTGTGGTAGTTCTTCCACACCATAGTCCTTGGTGAAAGTAGCAAGAGCCAAAGCTACAGAAACAACCTTTTGAGGAGGTGAACAGGGCAGCAGAAGATAGGAGGAGGCAGGAAATAACTGTTCATGAGCAAAACTCAGCTTATGGTACTCTGACTCCAACTCAACCTATCTTCCACCATCTCAAATGTTTTTTTTTTAAATTCATGGAATTCCAAATACCTTTGTTCATGGAGAAATAATCTCACCTCCATGGAAGGACAGTTTTTGCATATTTTGCTGCATTATTTAAAGTAAAATAAACTTTAAAAAATCATCCTATGCGAAAAATGAAACAGAATTTTAAAAAATGTATGCATTTTTCTATTCAAGATCACTCAAACTCTTCAACAGGTGGAAACAGCACAACAATGGAATGTACCATTCTAGCATGTATTCTTGAACACACTTGCACGTATTCTTGAACAAGCATATGTGGAACAGTGCTCATGGTTAGATTCCTTCCACATCTGGTTCTTGAGGTCTAACCCATTCTATCCACAAAGAACTCAGACAACCCACTACCTGACAGAATGTAAAACCACACAGATTGATTTTATTTTCCTGTAACTGAGATATTGAAAATCAAAGCTCCATTGGCTCTGCAGTTGTAATAGAAAAGATAATTGAAGAACGTGTTTTGATTCTGCCTTTTGACCAGAGTCAATAACTAAAGGAAGATGTTAAAATTATTCATGGAGTTCATGTTTTAGGAATTTCAAAGAACTGTAGTGCTAAGTGAAGGTCTTGCTATAAAAGATATGGCAAAACTGGGGGGGAGGTAATCTCTAATCCTACCCCCAATTTTGGGATTTGCCAGTGATAGCAATCTCTAAAGAGCTTACTCTAAAAGGAAGCAATTAAAATAATATATATATATTCTTACCTTGAAGAGCTATTGTGCATTCAGATACTGGATCTGATGCAAACGGGATGTAAAGAATGTTTGCTTGAGCTAACGAAAGCTTCAACAAAAAGGAACTAGGATAAAACAGCAATGTTTGTATAGTCTTTTCTTCTATTCTCTGTTCAAAGCTGACCAAATCCAAAGGGATTTTTTTTTTGCCAGAAACTCTACAGCAAGTGGCAGATTTATTGACACAGAGGAAAACATCCTAAAAATATCAGGGCCTGCATATTATTTCTAGTGTGCAATGAAACCTATGATTTGATTGTGTCTGTTTATTTGAAATGATTTATGAAACTCTGGCTAAAGCTTGAGTGGAAGAGAATCCCCCCCATCTCTTTTTCAAGCACAAAAAAGTTGCCAAAAAACCCAAAGTCAAATATCCAAAACAACAGTCATTTCCTTTTTCTAGTTTTATGGCTACTTAAATGGTGGTGCTGAGAGTCAGAAACTCAATAGCAGACTCGAAGTCATGTGCATTACTCAATGTGGAATTACCATTATCAACAAGTGAACTGTAGCAGATTATTTTTAGGGTGACTCTAGTGAGGCAAAATAATATTGCTGAGCAACTTTGCAGAGGGTCAGTGTCTGCTTTGGTCAGCCCTGGCTAGTAAATGGATGGAAGATCTCCAAGGAACAATATTAAAAACGTAGTGTATAATTGTTATATACAAAAAATATATGTATTTATTAGAAAAACAGTTAAAAACCTATAAGAACCCAATGAAAGACTCGTTACGGAGTACAAGTGACCTGAATCATGACAGGGAAGGCAGGAAGGGTTGCATCAGTGCTTATTTCTTGTGGCCCTTTCTTACATGCTGATCGCCACTTTGGGGTCAGGAAACAATTTTTCTCCAGGCCAGTTTGGCTGGAAATCCGGGATGGTTTTTTGTCATCTTCTGGGCATGGAACAGGGGTCACTGGAGGTGTGGAGGGGGAGGTATTTGTGAATTTCCTCCTAGATGACCCTGGAGATCCCTTCCAACTCTAGGATTCTATGATTCTATGAACTCAAGGGTCAGGTCACTTGTAGTGGCCATTGTGTTCCGGTCACTTGTACTTTGTAATGAGGCTTTCATTGGGCCCTTATATGTTTTAACTGTTTTTCTAATAAATACATGTATTTTTGTATATAACAATTGCACTAGGTTTTTAATATTGGTTCTTGATTCCAGGTATTGGGTCAAGTTTGTGTTCCCCTCCCTGTATCTTACAGACCTCCAGGGAATACCAGGGTTGTGACATGGTGGCAGGTAATGGCAAACCACTCTGAATGTCTCCTGCCTTGAAAACCCCACAGGGTTGCCATAAATCAGCTTGACTTGATGCCTCTTTCCGTCACCACCACGGTCTGGTTTGGCAACTGGACACAGTACAAAGCAGGTATGTGGGCTTAGATACCACTCCAGAAACCTGTGCTCTAGGTGGGTGTTGCACTGGCATTCCAGCTACATTCTGGTGCTGCTGAGCAAACTGGCGGAAGGTGCAGCGGCTGAGGAGGTGCAGGGCGAGGTGGAATGGAAGGCCGAGTACGGACGGGCCGCCGGGGCAGGGAACCAGCACGCCAAAGTTGCCTCAGCCACTGCCTGCCTGGGGGTGCCCGGCTGCCTGGCTCGCCTCCTGCCGCTGCTGCTCTCCGCCGTCCAACTGGCCCCGCCACTGCCTTGCCACTCGCTTTTGACTCGCCCCACCGCTGCCGCCGGCCCCCTCCCCACCTCATCGCTGGAGCCCCCAACTCAAGCAGGGATGGGATTATTTTTTCAAGAAGAGAAGAACTGAAAAAATGCTACCCCCCCCCACTAAAGTGGTGTGGTGTATTCAACCACCTCAGTGTTATATTATCCTGAATCACAATTTGTTCTCTGCACAAAGCTGTTCTCCACATTGCGCAGACTGGAATGATAGTATTCTGGCCTTATTCATGAATGTACCCTATATAACATCTTGCCTATGTAATAACTACATCAAAGAGAAATGTTTAAGACAGCCATTTCCCAGGTATGCTGTCTGCGATACGCAGGGTGTATTTTTACATAAAGGAGTGTTTTAAAATGTAATCCTTACTGAGGCTGCCAATTGATTGATTTTTTTTAACGCCATTCAGCTAGTTTTGACAGGAACTTTTATGTATTTATTTGGATAATTTATATAACCTATCTCCAGAGAATTGCTCAAGGTGGCTCATAAAGTAAAAATACTACAACAATAAAATCATAAAAACAATAAACAGAAAATTATCAGCATGAAAACCAGCCATAAAACAATGGCAGAGTGCTGTAGGAGGACAAAAACAGTATCAAAACAATATTACAAAAGTAGTATCCATAAAAAGGTGCTCAAGCTAGAAGGGGCCAATATGTATCCCAAAAGATGAAACCCTTCTGTTAAAGCCCGGGTGAAAAGATATATTTGGGTTTCTAATAGAGTTCCCTCTGACCAATGCTTCCTCTAAGCTGAGGAGTCATGTGAGCAAAAATTCTACTTCGTGAGCTACTGACATTAAAGTTGTGAGTGAGGGATTTGGCTACTGCATAAATTAGTTTGGTCTGGAGCCGTCCTTCCTGAGCTAAGACAAAAATGTGTGAGCCGGAAGCTAAAAAACCGTGAGCTAGCTCACACTAACTCAGCTTAGAGGGAACAATGCCTCTGACCCTTCTACTTTCTGTTGAAATTACCAGGCTTCTGCTGCACCATCAGGAAATGTCAGATACCTCCATTATGGGACATAGCAGTTTCCTCTTTTGAACCATGGTACCAGCACTGTAGTGTCTTCCAGCTTATCTGACGGTGCATGGCAACTTGTGCTACTTTCCTACTTCCTTTCACTGTTTCATGATACACAGAAGGGACATAATATACTTTTGCCATCCAACTAGGCTGAACTTTTCTGTAGTGTATTCAATAGCTGTCATTGAATGCCTAAACATGTCTGCGAATCACCTAATAGAATAGCAATGTTAAGCTTCGTCCTGGGCTAGGATCCTAATGCACCCAATCGCATGGCTAGCCCAGGAAGAACCGACCAATCGCACATCAGCAAGCTCCCTGAGCAGGAACGTAGATGATTGGTCCTTATGAAGACAATCTCATTGGTTGATAATGTACAGTAAAGGCATGGCTATATTAGCCAGGAGAGTTTAAAAAGGGAACAGCTTTAATGCAAAAGCTGTTCTGGCTATCTAATGTTGATCCGTGTTGGAGTTGTGTTCGAGTTGATGAATAAAGCTATCTCTTTGCTGAATCACTCTCCGACTTCTTTATTAAGCGAACGACTTAACAATTGGAAAGGAAATGCTGATAAATATTGCACATTTCAGTTTAAAGCTTCAGATCTGAGGAATCAAACAGTTCTTCTTTCCTGTTTTCTATCTCTATCAAAAAATCTTTAACACCATCAGCCCAAACCTCAGAGCACTTCCAACACAAAACTCCATTCTCTTCCATGTGGTTCACACTGACAAGAATCCAGCCAGATTTCATCCATTGTTTCTGAACCAGACCAGCCAGTTTGCATTTGTGTATGTTGAATTAGCTTTGTGCCCCATGGATAGCATCTCCAGACAAATGAATGTTTTTTAAAAAATAACAAAATGTTGACTAGTGTTACATATCTCCTTCTCCAGAATGATCAGAACAGCCTACACGGGGCTTCCAGTGGTCTCCCGTGGAAGTACTGATCAAGCTTGCATCTGCTCAGCTTCATTTGAGCATCAGCATCAGGCAATCCCAGGCTGTTTACTGACCTTGGTATAATGATGTGGGGGTGAATGTTAGGCAACATGCCCAGTCCAGTGACACTGCTACTGTGGCCTAGTCTACCCCCCCCCATCAGATGATGTCCAGAACATCATTAAAGGAATAAAAACAGCATTGTTTTGACATGACATCTTTAAAAGCTGGTGTTCCTATGAGTTGCTACTGAAAAACATTTCCTGCTTTTGATAAAGAGGGTGCTGCTGAAAGCTTATGCCACAATGGACTAGTTAGTCTCCAAGAAATACCCCTTCTTGCCAAAAGAACTAAAATATATAACTGGATTTCTCATGCAATCTTAAGAGTTCAAGAAGTGACTGGCTCCACATTCCTTGGAGAAACTTGTTTCTGGTGTTAAAAATGTAAAGTGGTCAGCAGTGGTTGGAACTTGACAAAATGCTAGGAAGCCCATGAATGTACCTTCCCAGCATTTTTAAAAACAAAAAGCAGACGTGCAGGGGATCTAACCTGAATCAGCCATACAGATGGAAAGGGGGCTTAACTTTTCCTTAGGTCTCTGGTCTTGTTTCTTTCCAAGCCTAATAAAAGCATAGATCAGTTCCCTTTGTGGTGGTGGGAGAGTTGCCCCCCCCTGCAGCCAAGATATAAATTGGAGCTACAGGGGGCTCTTTTATTTTTTTACAATGCTGGGAAAATCCCACCATGGATCTCCTGGGGTCTAGTTAGTCTCACACCTGCACTTTCTGCAGCATGATATTTTTTGTTCCAGATTCCAAAAAAGACAAAATCTCTTTCTTAATTATTGAAAACTAAACAATAAGTCACATGAGATATCCATGACTGCATCTCCAAGCATTATGTGTATGTGTGTGGGGGGAATAATGATTTGAAACAATGACACTGGGCTTTAAGCTAACCCCTCTCCAGTCTGCTTTCCTGATGTGTATTTTCCCCAGCTTCCTGCTTTTAACCCTATGAGCCATAGGGAAAATACAGTTTGTAGCATTTTCCCCTTCTAGGGGGTTACGAATATCAGTTATGTGTAAATGATGTCAGAATGGCATGTATATACACCTGGCATATAAATGCAATTAGGATGCTACAGAAGGAAACGAAAGATTATCACATGATGATAGCAGCAAAAATGAGGGGAGGGGTTATATGGGTTTTGTTATATTCCGTGTGCTTTAAATTTGAATTTGGTTGGAGGTGACACGAAAGTCCCCCACCTGGAACCCTGGAGAGCTCCTACCAGTCAGAGTATACAATGCTGACCATGACTGACCAGGGCTCTGACTATGTATAGGGCAGCATCATGTTTAAATGTGGTTTTGTCTTTACATTACCCTGCCTTTCACAAAATGCAGAGGAAAAAGAGGCCATCCATTCTCCTCAAAATGCTGGCCAATAAATTTCAAAGGTTGTAATCCTTCTATTGGGATTACAAAACTGTGTAAACTCACCATAACTCTTCTTCGGACTGTGAAACACAGGGAGGCAAAGAGCTTGACTTTAGTGCTAGTGTTAGGTTACAGCTCTGTTCTGTGGGAAGAAGCAGTCAGCCCGAAAAAGACTTCCAGTGAGCTCAACAGCTTGCAAAATGTTTTGCGTAAGTAGGCTTGGTTTTAATAAAAGGTATTACGTGGATATTGCTCTTGGTGGTTGTTTCCTTTGGATTTTGCTTGGACCAATATGGCTGTTTACAATTGTAAACTTTCTTGCATATTTTCTGGCACATGAGTGAAATAATGTATTACGACATTTCCTTAAACATGCTAAAAAGGTGAACTAACCTAAAAATATCTCCATCTTCAGAGGGAACCCTTGGTTATGTCCGGTGGGGGGAGGGGGTTGCAGCTGGCTCACTATGGCTTAAGGATGTATGGGAAACATCAGTCAATAACCTTTACTTCACCCTAGGAAGGAAGTTAAGAGAATAACTCTCCCTTCCTCTGCTCTGACAAGAGGTTATTAGATAGAGAGGAAGGAAATGAGTTCAGATTGTCACCTGCTCTGCAAAGTGCCCAAAATTCAGTTACAGCTATCTTTGGAGGAGCAGCGGAGGGGGCGGCACTGACAGCTCCTGGAAATGAATCAACAGAAGGAAATTTGAACGCCAGCATCCTCCATCACCTCACAACTTTCCCACAGCACCTGGGAAATCTTCATTTAATCCGAGCCTCGTTCTGCAAGGCATCTTCATTCACCGCAGGAATGTAATGCATTTCTCTACAGGCTGCAAAAGTCTTCGACACTTTGCAAGATTGTGTTGGCTGAACAAGTGCACAGTTATTTGCTTTTTTATCCTTTTAAATAATAATCCTGAAGCTAATCTTCAAACTGTTGATTTTGAAAAGCCTTTGGCTCTCTACAGGCCAATCCAGACAGCCTGGTTATTGTCGTTGTTTTTAAAGCAGCAGTATTGGTGTGCATACAAATTCTCAAACATTTCTGTTTGGATCCAAAGGTCTTGAACAAGTCGAAGGTGCTCCCACATATTTTGTACTCAAGGTTCATGCACACGCATATGCATACACACACTGTATCATACACTGTTCCCAAGGGCCCTCCAGCCTTTAGGAGGTGCTGTTTAGGTGGCTAAAAACTAAGCAGAAGGTGGGAAGGTAGGACAATCTGTTCCCTGTTTGGAACATGGTGCACCACTACATTTTTTCAGAATGTTCAAATTGTATTTTGTCACAGAGAATGCCATGCTGGTGGGGGGCCCTATGTCCTAGGAGAAGATGTTAGCTGGAAATGGATATTTAGTATGATGCAGTGGTTTGAATACCTCATTAGGGCTTGGAAATCCATGTACAAATCACAACTCAACCATGAAATTTAGTGGGTGACCTCAGATACATCTCTCTGTCTCTCAGCCTAACCTGGTTCACAAGGTTTCTGTGAGAATAAACTAGAGAAAGGGAATAAACTAGAATAAATTAGAGAAACTAGAATAAACTAGAGATATGGAGAAATAAGTAAAAGAGGCAGGGTGGTGGGAGATAAATTGATTTTTGTTCATTTTTTCTTTGCAAATACATGTGGTTCTATCAGAAGCAGAAGATTAGTTGTAAGATGTAAATCACCCTGCTTACCCTCAAAATAACTATTGAACATATATACAGCCTAGAATCAGATGCAGTCTCTCTGTCCTATACACACACACACACACACACAAAATTACAGATATACTACATTTTGGAGAAACAAGACAAGACTAAATGGTGTGAAAATGCTCCTTAGTTCCTTCTATACTGAAAGGTTGGAAGACTTCAGGCTTTTGCAGAAATTGCAGCTCACTTTACAGCATATAATCATTTTTTCAGTACTTGTCATCATGCTTATATTTTCTAATACGCAAACACACACACACACACACACACTAGTATGTGCCGAAGTCCTTTTTAGAGTTTAAAAAAAAACAACAGACAGAGGAAGATGGCCAATGTGAGAGAGGCTATAAAAGCAGTACAGCACCTGAAGTGCTTTTCATGGGGGGAGGGGACCTTTTGCTTAAGTGTTGGTGGCCTCCTCCATTTTCTCACAAGATACCTGTGACGTAGGCCAGGCTGAGAGTTTGTGACAGGCTCAAGGCCACCCAGCAAGCTTCCATGGTAAAAGTGGACATTCGAACCTTGGACTCCCAAGATCCCAGTCTGCCACTCTATCCACTATGCTGGGGCCTTACTGATTTGTTAGTTGTCTGCATTATCAGTCTTCCAGTGGACACTATTTCAGAGCTGTAAATACATTAGGATGGAATCATACACACAGCCTTTCTCAAACCATTTAGCAAAACTTTTTTATTCATCTTCACGGAAGATCCAAGGTATGGCATGCTAAGAAATTTGCCCTAGGCCATGCAGAAGCCTTGATAGTTGAGTAAGAACTAGGTTTCACATATTAATCAAAGCTATAGTGCAACCTTAACCAGAGTTACACCATTCTGAGCCTGTTACCATCCCACAATTGGGATGGTGCCATGGCTTTGTGGTGAAATTATCTGCTTTCTAGGCGGAAGGTTGCAGGTTCAATCCACAGCCTCTTAAGTGAAGAGGACAAGACAGTAGGTGATATAAAGACCTTACCTTGCTGAGATCCTGAAGAACTGCTGCCAGACCCTGTAAACTTTGATAGTCTGGCTTATATTACAGTTGTTACCTGCCCCCTGGCCACCCGTGGAGGGGGGGGGTAGGGCTGCCAGATCCATTTTGGGAAACTCCTGGAGATTTGGGGATGGAGCCTGGGGAGGGCAGGGACCTCTGTGGGGTACAATGTCATAGACTCCACCCTCCAAAGCGTCCATTTTCTCCAGGGGAACTGGTGGTTGGCAACTCTACTCCTAACCCATTTACTTCATTTTACTTCAAATGTTAGCAGAAAGGGGGGGTAGGTCCAGATTTACCTACAACAAAAAGGGAGGGTAGCATATGAGCCACGTTTCATACTGTCAGAGTGATGTTCTATATTATCCCAGGAAATAAGTTATTTAAAATTGTGGCTTTTCTTGTTAAAATAGATAAATAACAGGGAACCTCTGAGGCCAAATTCCTATGCCGTGTGGTACATAGAGCATCTAAGCCTTTGAGTTTAAGATTACAAATGAATTGATAATTTTGAGGCCTCAGAACTCTGTGCTAAAGTGGAAACAGAACAGCAGTCGGTGAGCAGTAGCCCTTTTTTTTTGTTACTTACCTATTTACTTTGGATTCATATTGTTGTTTCAAGACTGAAGCAGTTAAAAAAAAATAACATTGCTTCTACTCCATTGCAAGGCAGGGTCGCCAGGCTGAGGCAATTATTTCATTTCCCTCACCTCATTCCACACCACATTTAAATCAGTCGCTATGGCCTCTATGCCCAGCCCAAGTTATCTTGGCTAACATGTTTCTTTTTGTCTCTTGATGGGAGGCTCCTTTTGGTATTACATCCAAGCACAATCCATCTTTTAATTAAAGACAGATTTGTTCTCTAGATACACATCTGAGAAATCTCCCCCCCCCCTCTGGTGGTGGCCAAATTAGTGCTCTTGCTTCAGTCAATTAGAGAGAGAAGACAGATAACAGCTCCGAGTACCTGCAAGGAGGGTGTAATACTGGCTGGCCTTGCTGCAAGCACAGGGCAGGCACTTCATACAAAGCTCTTGAATCAACCCTTTCTAGCTGGCTGCAGTCTCCATACCCCACTTTTTCTTAATGTAATTATTTCTCAACATTCAAAAGACCTTTCAGCAGCCTTTTCTATTTTGGGGAAATAATGCCTGTATTGTTTTTGAAGGGGACGGAAAGCCTTCAGACTTAAAGTACCTAAACCCTGGAATCTGGCCAGTATCTAAGCACCTTGATCCGGGATCTCTGTCTTAATCTAGGGTCTCTGTGTGTTGTTCATGGGAAGCTCTTGTACGTGTGGCCTACTCGTTCCATGAAATGAGCAGTGCTATATGTGTGCCAAGCAATGCTGCATCTTAGTCTGCTGTCTCCTTTGATATGACTGGGGCAAGAAAACTCCTGTACCTGCACAAAAATTGCTGCATTCAAGTTTTCATTGTGGAAACTTCTACAACTAGAATTCTGGATTTTGCAATATTAATTGTGTAATTGCTTTCCTTTGGAGAGCTTTGCAATTTTTTTTCTTCCTGATACGTCATCCTTGTTTAGTTTCTATTAATCCAGGGCTGACATTGTGCTCTGCATATTTGTCAAAAGCACAGCCACCAAACATACGTGGTAAAAAAGTAGTTCCGTGCTTTGCTGACTTGGCCCAGTTTAGCCATGTGAAAATATTTAATAAATATATATGAAAGACACTTTTTATTCTGCTATATATACTTTGAGTGAGAGAGGAGACAGGGTTGCCGGGTCTCTCCTAACCACAGGATCCACATGCCACAGGATCCACCTTCCAAAATACCTGTTTCTCCAGGGAACTACAGAGATCACCAGGTCATCCCTACAGAGAATAGGTTTTGGTGACTGTTGGATACCATTTGGTTTTAGTAGGAAAGTTCCAGAAGGTGAAAATGGCTTGTAGCGGGTGGTTACAGTGGATCAGAGTACTGCTTCAGCAGTGCCATGGTCAGACCACCATGCCCTGAAGGCCTGTGTGAATGTTTCACCCTGATCCTGTTTGGGCGGCGAGTGTATCTTAGCTTGCTCACTGAGCCAAGTGGACCCTATGCAGCTTCAGATGGCTCTGTGGAATCCGATGCCCCCAAGTGGCTCATTGGATAAGCTTGTAGAGGGTTGGCATAGATGACTCTCGGCACCCATTGATGAGATCACTCCCTGATACCCTCTGTGCCCTCGCTCTCGGCTGGCTCCTTGGTTCACCCAGGAGCTGTGGCTGATTAAACAAAGGCTTAGATGGCTAGAGAGACAGTGGTGGTGCATCCACGATGAAGCTACAAGAGCATCCTATAGGACATTTATGAGATCCCATGAGATGGCAGTCAAAGCTACCAAGAGAGAGTATTACATGACTACGATTGAAAGCTCATGCCCAGCTCAATTATTTAGAACAATTCAGTCTATAACTACTCTGCCACAAGGCAGACCAAATGTGAAGGAACTGGACATTGGCTGTGAGGCTTTTGCAAGCTATTTCGCAGATAAAGTCTTGTCATTCCTCCATGACTTCCCCGCCACAGTTGAGAAAGTGAGTGAACTCGAAGCTCCATGCATGCCTTCTACTCAGATTTTGGATTATTTCAGTCCACTCAGCCTAGAGGAAGTCGACAAATTACTCTCAAATGTATGCCATACCACTTGCAGCCTTGACCTGTGCCCATCGTGGCTAATTAAAGATGGTCATGAAGGGTTATGAGGTGCTCCAAGGGAAATCATCTACAAGTGGGAGGGACTGTTCCCTAGGGCACTCAAGGAAGCAGTGGTATGCCCTCTCTTAAAAAAAAATCTTTGGACCCAGCCGAATTGGCTAGCTATCGGCCGGTTTCCAATTTGCCCTATTTGGGCAAACTAATTGAGAGGGCAGTGGTAATTCAGTTGCAGGGTTTTATGGATGACGTTTCCAGATTAGATCCCTTCGTCCAGCTTCCACCCAGGCCATGAGACCAAGATGGCACTGGTTGCCCTCAGGGACAACTTTTGGAGGATTGGGACGGTTCGGCAGTGCTGCTGTTGTTAGACCTATTGGCAGCATTCAACATGGTTTATTTATTTATTTTTTTGTTGTTCAAATTTATACCATCCCTCCCAGCCCAGGCCGGCTCATCTCAGCTACTGATCCACCACCTCACTGAACCATCGCTCCCAGCCCAGGCCGACTCGTCTCAGCTACTGATCCACCACCTCACTGACTCTGGGATTCAGGGGTCTGCCTTGAGGTAGCTTTCCTTGTTCCTCCAGGGTCGGGGACAAAGGGTGGCATTAGGGGAACAGCTGTCCCATAGGAACCCGTTGGCAGGGGTCATTTCGTAGAAAAAGAGTTAGGGAAACTCATTAGCATAACTCATTAGCATATGCCACACCCCCTGACATCAGGGGCCCCCTTGCCCAGATTGCCCAGAGGCATGGGCTGGAATGTCACCAGTATGCAGATGACACCCAGCTCTATCTGTTGTTGGGCACCCAGTCTGACTCTAGACTGGAGGACCTGGACCTGGCATTGCAAGCCATGGCTGGTTGGCTTAGACTGAGCTGAATGAAATTGAATCCAATGAAGATGGAGGACCTGTGCCTGATTCTAAGTGGTCCAGGGTTATGGATCCCACTCCTGACCTTCGATGGGGAACCATTGGTGCCAGCATCAGAGGTTAGGAGTCTGGGAGTGACTTGGATGCCTCCTTCATGATGGAGTCCCAGGTAGCAGCCACTGCTAAGTCAGCCTTTTATCATCTTTGGCTGATCAGGCAGTTGGTTCCCTTCCTCGAACGCAATGACTTTGTGACAGTGATCCATGTGATGGTCACCTCAAGATTAGACTACTGTAATGCTCTCTACAGGGGGCTGCCCTTGTCCCAAATCTGAAAGCTTCAGTTGGAGCAGAATGCTGTGGCCAGGCTGTTGCTGGGTCACCTCATGCGGGAGCACCTCCAGCCTGCACTAAAAGCACTGCACTGCTTGCCTATAATGTACTGAATTTGCTTCAAGGTGCTGGTTCTTACCTTTAAAGCCGTTTATCAGCAGGGGCCTACAAACCTGAGGGACTGCCTTTCCCCACATGTTCTCCAGAGAGCACTGCTTTCACGGTCCCAAAACCATCTCGCCCTAGGGTTGCCAAACCCCCCAGTTTGGCAGGAGTCCCCCACTTTTGGGGGCTTCTACCCATTGCTGGCCAGCTGGCCATCAGGGGAAGCCCCACCGCCAAGCCCCAACACCTGCAGCCACCCCTCTCCCTTCTCTCTTGAGAGAGAGGAGGGAGAGGGGTGGCTGTGGGCCATGAGCCTAATCTCCATGGAGATCGGGCCACGGGGGGGAACACCGGCTCTGTGCACTTAAAAAGGCCCCTTTAAGTGCAAGGAGCCGGTGTTTCCCGCATGCGCAACTACGGAGGCGCATGCAGGGTGGGGAACGCCAGTTGGAAGATTGGGTGAGCATGGAGACTTCCCCAATGTGAAATCATCACATCGGGGATGCCTTGCCCCCTCCAGGAATTCCCCCCAAAGTCCCCCACTGGGGGTGAAGATGTGACTGGGGGTGAAGATGTGACAGATAGAACCCCATCTGGCCCTCCTGGGTCCCAAAGATGCCAGGCTGGCCAGGGCCTTCTTAGTGGCAGCTCTGTGCTGGTGGAACAAGCTCCCAGAAGACACTAGGGCTCTGTGGGATCTTTTACAGTTCCACAGGACCTGCAAGATGGAGCTCTTCCACCAGGCATTCAACTAAGGAGCCACACCTAACAAAACTTAAGACCCTGTGCCCTAATTCCATCACCGACAGCCTGTGTGCTGCCAATATAAACTGGACAGAGATGTCAGTCCCAACATAAAAGGTTGACTGTACTCTTAATTGTAATTATTGCTACTAATGACTTGCCACTGTTACACAAACTGCTCACTAGCACTTTATGTTGGTTTTATATTTGTATTTCTACTGTTTTATCTGTGTGTTTTTTAAATAAAAAAATTGTGAGCCACCCTGAGCCTGCCCTGGCAGGAAGGGCGGGGTATAAATAAAATAAATAAATAAATAGGTTTTCATTTCTCATGTTCTTTGGGGCGTACAGCTTCTCTTCTTTTCATCTTACCATTTTTATATGTTTGGGAACTGCTCAGAATTAGGCAAATCCTAAAGCTGAAACCAACATAATCTGGAATTATTTGTCTGTCTTGAGTTTACTCTCTGTCGCCAACTCAGGGCTATTAAGGTACATTGAAAAATTGTTTTGGTGGGTACCAGATGTTGGCAGAATAATGAAGAAAACCAGGGCTATTTTTGGGCAGGAACGCACAGGAACGGAGTTCCAGCTGGCTTCCAAGTTGGCCACACCCAGCAGGAACTTATTAGCATAATAGGCCACACCCAACAGCAGAAACTCATTAGGATTGGCTACATTAGAGGTGTGTGGCCTAACATGCAAAGGAGTTCCTGCTACAAAAAAGCCCAGGGTTTTGACAACAATGTCAATAGAATAAGAAGCAAAAGGTAGGTGTGGCTGGATGAGCACACTTCTGGTAACATGGGGGTGTGGCCTAATGTGCAAATGAGCTGTCCTGTTCGGGGTGTGGCCTAACAGGCTAATAAGTTTCTGCTGTTGGGTGTGGCTTATTATGCTAATGAGTTCCTGCTGGGCTTTTTCCACAAAAAAAGCCCTGAAGAAAACGATGGTGCACAACCTGATTAAAGAGTAGATAAAGGTTTATTTAGAATTAATATACTTGATAGGAAAGAGGATAGACAGAGATAGGGTCCTAACGACATCTCTAGCTGAGAAAGAGGGCAAGGTTGAGTGTGGCATTTTTTAGAAGAAGGGAGAATTGCCCTAAGAATAGCAATCTGGAGACAGACAAGGAATGACATTTAAAAGGAGAGAAGGTGCTGACCTCACTACCCTAATTGTCTTCTTCCTGCCTGCTGCAGGGTCCTCTTCTCTTCTTTGTAAACCAGACATTGCCTTTTCCAACACCAGAAATATAAAATGAGGAGGCAGGGATCTGGAAATTTTGAGGGAAAATCCTTCTGCACTCTAAACATTAAAGCATGGAACTTTTCACTAGTACATTATTTTCATATGTGTTGTAGCATATGAATTGTGAACAAATTGCATCATATTTAAACAACAAATATATCCAAGAAAATACTGTATGTCTATAGTATATATTCGAGTATTTACTACAGTACATACTGTACATCTATAGTATATACTGAAATTCTCCATAGGTCATCTCACATAAAAAAAGACCTTCATTCTGTGAGTAAAACTTAAAAAGCATTTCACTCATTCCAAAAAGGAAAAAAGATCACTTTTCCCCCCAGTATCCCCCCAAATTTCCCCCTCCCTTTTGGACCTTGGAGGAAAATTGTGATTTTTATAACCATTTTTTCCTGAGTCCCCCCCCCCAGGGTTTCACATCTCTAGTGGCTGCTTCACAGAAAAGTTGCTGAAGCTGGATATTGAAGTGGTTTTGCTTTGCACATTGAAGTTAAGCTGGAAAGCATGTGTTACGTTTTAATCTCCTTTGAATAGGAACTTTTAAAAATGAAATTGTTTCTTCCCACAGTCTTGGTATGAGGTAGGTCAGACATTTGAATAAATAAATTATTTGAATAAATAAATAAAAGTAAATAGTAAAAATAAATAAAAGTAAATAAATTATTTGAATAAATAAATAAAAGTAAATACAGTTAGCAGACTGAAGATACCTGGGATCTTTGCTATTCATAAACTGTTTTCTATGAATTTTTCATATTAAAGTTCTACTGAAATTCATAGTTCAAAGCAATCACACACCAGCAGATTAGCAATGTGTATTTGTTGTTCTTTCATCTGTACAGTTTTATCTTTGCTGATTCCACAGTACAAACCTAAAGGCCCATTTCCTCTCTTGTGTTTGTACTGACAGCCATAAATGTAGTCCCTTGATTTGTATGTGTATTAAAGTGACCTGTTACTGCTTTTGTGCAATACTTGGTCAGCCAACTGATAAGAATGCCTTTACCCAAGCCCTGTTCATAATACTATATCCCCTTTTTTGTTTCAGCAATTTTCCATTACTGTGTAGTATTTATTTTACCTCCATGGAGTTCACTTCTCACTATAGGAGGCAAAAATACAATTTTCAGTCTAGTTTCCATGATGGTCTTCATGGTCAGGAATCAGTCAATCAAATAGACAGTTCTTCAAAGACTGCTAAATTTTATTGGTTTATGTTCATCATAAGATTATATGTAACATAGTGGACTGGATAGGAATCCAGGGAAAGACAGATAGAAGAAACATATGAGTAGGAACAGCAAGTGCCATTGCAATAAAGTATACCTTCTGCACAGATCACATCCTCTCTTTCATGTGGTAGGTTTTCTAGGTAGTCTTGGCAGGACCACTTCTTTGGAGGGGCCTATGAAAATCTGTTTATTCTGAATTTAGAACTTCTCAAATATAATAGTTTCAGTTTAAGAAGCACTGGACTAAGTAATGCACCAGGGCAGGATCAGTGCTGGCGCTTTGAGGTACCTATACCCAGGGGTCATTTCATAGAAAAAGAGCTAGGGGAACTCATTAGCATAACTCATTAGCATATGCCACACCCCCTGACATCAGGGGCCCGGCGGTGGACCTGCAAGGCCGGCGGAAGCAAGTGCCATTGCAATAAAGTATACCTTCTGCACAGATCACATCCTCTCTTTCATGTGGTAGGTTTTCTAGGTAGTCTTTGCAGGACCACTTCTTTGGAGGGGCCTATGAAAATCTGTTTATTCTGAATTTAGAACTTCTCAAATATAATAGTTTCAGTTTAAGAAGCACTGGACTAAGTAGTGCACCAGGGCAGGATCAGTGCTGGCGCTATGAGGTACCTATACCAGATTCCTCTCTCCTTCCAGCATCTGACAGCAGTTTGAAATTTATAATCCATCCCCCAATCCACAAGATCTATAAGGTTTCCAGATCCTAAGAAGCCATTGTTATAATCAGGGGTCGTTTCGTAGAAAAAGAAGTAGGGGAACTCATTAGCATAACTCATTAGCATATGCCACACCCCCTGACATCACCGGAAGTGTATCATAAGGCCACACCCACCACTCAGTTAGTCTTAGTCTTAAAGGTTAAAGGTGCTATTTGTTAGTCTTAAAGGTGCTATTTGAACTCTTGGACTATTTTGCAGCAACAGACTAACACAGCTAATTCCTCTGAATCTAAACCCACCACTCAGGCTCCACCCCCAAAATCTCCAAGGTATTGCCAACTCAGAGCTGGCAAGCCTATCTGATGGCACATGTGGGGGAAAACAAGCAAACCACCCATGTCAGGTAAAAAGGATAGAACTTCAACACAATGTTATCTATTTTCAGTAACTGGTTTGTTGAGAG